>NC_042979.1:10476614-10779947 GCF_901001165.1 Salmo trutta
AAGTTCATTAAAATCTCACCAGACCTTTCATTTCAGTTTCATGGCCATGTCCTGGGATCATTTCCTGTTGGTCACCTTTTTGATATAGAGTATTTACACTCATAATGTTTTACTTACATTGTGTTGAGAAATAGTTCAGATATGGCAGGGTCTCTTCAGCGATATCATGGTGACCTCAACGTGAGTACTGGTGGGACCACTACTACTACTCAACTCCTGCGACCCTCAGACATTCTCTAGCGTCATTTGAAGAGTGTGAATATGAGACTAACATAGACACACACAACCTGTTTGCGATCATTTTGACTAACTACATTACTCTTATAAAACTCAACTCTGTTATGATATCAAAACATAGTCTTTCAATCCACTAATTGATTTTCAAGACATGTATTGAAATGTTAGCTATACCAGGCCAGGGCATACCCACTCCAGGGACACAATTAAAAAAAAAAACTTTATTGAACATGCTAAAATATTGGCTTACATTCCATGCCATTGATAATTATTAACGTTGTATTCATCAAATTTGACAAAATCATTCATCAAATTTGACAAAATAGTAATTTCATTGAGATAGTACAGAAATGATGGTATTATTTTTATTTTCCAAACATAAAATGAATGGTTATAGCCATATCATGATAGAGTCATCGTAATCAGTCCTTCTTGGGCTCTGCCTCCACAGCAGTGCTCTCAGTGGCAGCCCCGGGGGATGTTACTGCTGATGAGCAAGTGATAGGAACCACTCTCTCATTGCTCGCCGTCACAGCAGCCACTTTTGGTGCCTGAATCTGTAGCTGTCCATCGTTCAAAGAGCAGGTGACTGTCTCAGGATTCACCCCTTCAGGCAGATCAAACTCCTGTTTAAACTCCTGCAATCTGTAAGAGAAAGAGCCTTTCCCGTCATCCTGCTTCTTCTCCGTCTTCCCACTGACTCTCAGCTTCCTGCCCACCTGCTTGACAGACAGATCTGCTGGGGAAAAGTCTTTAGTGTCCAGTGTCAGGGCAAAGCGGTTGTTTTCTTTCCCCATCTGGAAAGCGATGGGCTTGAAGTCAGTTAAAGATAATGGCCCATCAATGTCTTCGAAAATCTTTTGGTGGAGTCGTTGCATATATTCCATATTGTGCCTCATCTCCTGCATGTTTCGCATCATTTCCTGCTCCATCTGGAAGAAGAGAGGCCGGGTCTCTGGCCAGAGGCTGCGGACGGGCCAGTGGAAGTCCATGAAGGGGCCCATTGGGTTGAGGGAAGACTGCATCATGCTGGGGCAAAGCATATTCAAAATCAAATCTGCGTCGCTTCTGCTAGTCTTTGTCTCTTCTCCCTGATTGTGTCTTTGCGAGCTTCTGTCCCGAGCAGACTAGGGCTCACAGCTTTTATACTGTCCAATGGAAAGTTCCAGTAGCATTCCTCTGACTACAACGTCTGAGTGTTATGACTACGCAACTTTTGTCATTCTCCAAAACAAGCCCCGGGTAATAGTGCAGTCTGACTGCCAAATGCCTTAGGGATATATCGTTGTTCTATTTACAGAGTGACCACTGAAGCAGGTCAGAGTCGCAGGGCCACATAACGTCCTTTAAATAAGAGTAGCCTACAAGTGAGCAAGTAATCTACGACAGCTGCTTTGTCATGCTGTCATTTCTGTCCATGAATAACCTTTTCCCCATGACAACAAATCCAAAGTTTTCCTGAAATCACTGTACTTATGAAGATAACAGTTATAACATATGGTTCTGCCTTAAAAGTGATGCAGACACAAAAGGAAATACAAGTGCCCTTCCCCTTATTGATATGACATGTAGTAAATGTATTAATATTGTATTAATATAGCTTGAGTCAGTATTCAACTTCCCTCAACCATCTTCTTGGATGTGACTCTGAAATTGACACCCACTGACAACATTGCTTCCTTACTCTGTCTTTAAATATAGTGTTGTGTGTTGAGAGAACATCACACGACCAAAAGATTATTCATAGTGTGTATTCATAGTGTGCACAATGAGTCACAATCTATAATGTAATAATATACTCGATTTGAATGTACAAAAACAGCTAAGATCTTATTTCCAGCAACTTCTCCAAGTTAATGAAATATTTCAAAGGAAACTTGATCTGGACACAGATTATTGCCATGTCCGATCAATAAATGTTAAGGAACATACAGGAAGTTGTTACGTGAGAAGAAGGAGTTACTGTATTCCTAAACCACGGCATCAGATGAAACACACTGAGCCTTTTGAAGGAGCCGCTAGAGGGCTGAATCTAAATCAGGACTATGACACGAGACAGGGATCATCAACTAAATTCAGCCAAGGGACGATTTTTTATTGAACGGATGGTCAGGGCCCCGGAACATAATTACAAATAATTTGTACTGTTGTGGAAAATTACTAAATTATGCTATCCCGCTTTACTACTTAAAAAATGGTCTCTTGTTAAAGGCTAGTGTTTTTTCTAACCTGATAAAAACTTGTCTTTGTGTGACTTAGTCATATGACTGGACGCATAGCTAAGATCAGTTTGAGTGTGACTGCAGCATGTGAGACATCCCTTGGTTTTACTATCTGCAGGAAGTCAGCTGTATGGAAACTTGCAGGAAGGAGCACATTTTATTTAACTAGACAAACCAATCGCCTTTTACACTATGTTCCGCCCCTGTTTCCACACATCTGCTAACACTGAGTAAACAAAAACCTAAGAACACCTGCTCTTTCCATGACATAGACTGACCAGGTGAATCCAGGTTAAAGCTATGATCCCTTGTTGATGTCAATTGTTAAATCCACTTCAATCAGTGTAGATGAAGGGGAGGAGACAGGTTAAAGAAGGATTTTTAAGCCTTGAGACAATTGACACATGGATTGTGTATGTGTGCCATTCCGAGGGTGAATTGGTAAGACAAAATATTTAATTGCCTTTGAACAGGGTATGGTTGTAGGTGCCAGCCGTACCAGTTTGTGTCAAGAACTGCAATGCTGCTGGGTTTTTCACTCTCAACAGTTTCCTGTGTGTATCTGGAATGGTCTACCATCCAAAGGACATCCAGCCAACTTGACACAACTGTGGGAAGCATTGAAGTCAACATTTGAGACCTTGTAGAGTCCATGCCCCAACGAATTGAGGCTGTTCTGAGGGTAAAGGGTGTTCCTAATGTTTGGTATACTCAGCGTACGTGGTAATACTTTGTAATAGATTTCCAAAATGTAAATAACTTGGAGATGATTTGCTGGAGTTTTTACAGTCTTAAGTCCGTTAGTTTACTTATAAAATCATTTGGCCCACGGACTGCCAGTTATGGGAAGCCTGACATAAGATATCTGGGTTTTCACAGAGCTTTGTTAGGGTTACAGCAGGTCCTTTTCAATTACTTGATAAAGACTGGGACTTAAATATTGTATGTGAAATAAGTTAAAAACTTATTAAGTACAGTTTGTGCTTTTTATTAGTACACAAAAATACATATATTTTGCACATTTTATTGGGTAACAAAACTAAACATATAAGACATAATTCCAGAGATAATGTTATAAAAAACATAATATGACAAAAAACAAAGACAAGATTAGAAGCCTGTCTATTCATTTTCCTGTGTGTCTGTGGTGCTGTTGTCTGTGGTGCTGCCCTCTGTCTGTGAGCTGAGGGATTGTTGCATTCTCACATCCAGGCTACAGTTGATGGGCACCACTCTCTCAGCCACCTACTCCTCAGCAGATAATGGATTATTTGGTGCCTCGATGTGGAGCTTCCTGGGAGCACAGCATCTTCAGTCAATATTGAATCTTCTTGCTCTGAGATGGCACTGTATTGGTTGCATTGGTTTCTGTCTCAGCAGTGGGAGTTTCACAGCTTTTATGCTGAACAAAAATATAAACGCAACATGCAACAATTTCATTAGGCCCTAATCTATGGATTTCATATGATTGGGCAGTGGTCAGCCATGGGTGGGCCTTGGAGGGCATAGGCCCACCCATTTGGCAGCCAGGCCCTGCCCAGCCAATTGTAATGGGTTTTCCCCACAAAAGTGCTTTATTACAGACAGAAATACTCCTCTGCATCCCCTCAGATGATCCCACAGGTGAAGAAGCCGAATGTGGAGTTCTTGGGCTGGCGTTTGGTCTGCGGTTGTGAGGCCGGTTGGACGTACTGCCATATTATCAAAAATGACATTGGAGGCAGTTTGTGGTAGAGAAATTATAATTATGTTCTCTGGCAAAAGTTCTGGTGGACATTCCTGCAGTTAGCATGTCAATTGCATGCTCCCTCAAAACTTGAGACATCTGTGGCGTTTTGTGACAAAACTGCACATTTTAAAGTGGCCTTTTATTGCCCCCAGCACAACGTGCACCTGTGTCATGATAATGCTGTTTAATCAGCTTCTTGATATGCCACACCTGTCATGTGTATGGATTATCTTGGCAAAGGAGAAATGCTCACTAACAGAAATGTAAACAAATGTATGCACAACATTTGAGAGAAATAAGCTTTTTGTGTGTATGGAAACTTTCAGGTATTTTTTTATTTCAGCTCATGAAACATGTGATCAACACTTTACATGTTGCGTTTATATTTTTGTTCAGTGTTTATCCTGTCACTTGGAGCTCGTGTCTTCAGAAACATTCCTGTTTTTGCCATAGTTCTCCACTGGGTGTCACCCTGCACATGAGTCATTTTCTTCATTTGTTCAGTAATAGAAGAAGAAGAGCACATATTCCAAGTCCTTTATCTGTGTTGAGTATATTTTCTTCCCTGTGTGTTTCCCAGCACTCCAGGTCAAGAGTACTTCTCCCATAATTGTTCCTTATACACGCCAAAAAAACATAGGCTTACAATGTTGAAATGGGTAAGACCGGAATAGTTGCAGAATGTACATTTTCACCATTGTCACTATAGACTATAGTTATTCAAATAGCTTTCATTTTTTCATATGTAATTTGCAAGGCTCTGAATGTCAAGGCAGAAAATGTAATTAGGCCAACCTGACTGACACTGAATTCAGCTGCTCATTGAAAATGCCATTTTCTATTTAAGTCATGCAATAAAGTGTTTTTTTTTCTTCCTGAAACAGATATTGCCTGTTAGATATGTTTCATATTCTCGTCCATGTCAATATCAGGACAGGCAGTCCTGCCTGCTGGTGATTCAGGCTACTTTAGATTAAGTGAAAAATGTGATCTGCATAGGGAAATACTGGGGATGACTCATCGTGCAGTACGTGCACACTGAATTTCACAGACGAGAGGGAAATTGTGTTCAGTGAAATGAATCTTCCTTATCATATATGACAGTCTATTTCTGCTATTTTGAGGGTTGCGTACAGTGCAGAAATGTAAAGGTTGATTATAATATAGCTATAGTAGCTGCTATAAGTTATACACACTATTGTCTCTGACACTAAAAACATAAGATATCAGACCATGGAAGAGTTATAAAACCATAGAATTTGCTGTGCATGAGTAGGAGAGAAAGTCTCACCCATGTCATGCCTAGTCTATTCGGTTGAAAGAGCAAAAATAAACTGTTATGTCAATTGAATAACAAGCTCCTTAATCAGACAATTTAATTAAACCATAGGCAGTGTAAAAAAAACAGCTTTGAAAGCCAGTTCTAAAAATATTTTCGTGGGCGACTTTCACTGCTGACATTCGAAACCGGAAGTTAGCGTCTCCACTTCCAGGAAGTTTAGCCAATATATTTTTTGTTGCCAGTGGGATTGCTGTAAAAATGGCGACGTCTCGTCGCTCTTCCCAGCAGCAAAAGCAGAGCATTTCCTCGCCACCTCGCAGTATTTCTCTTTCACTCACTCCTCCGGGGTCTCCCCCCGTTCCCTGTGGTGGCATAATTTCGGTGCTAGCGGGTGCTGAAGTAGACAGCGCCGGGGATCCAGAGTTAACTCCGGCCTCCCCCGATATCCCCGCCCCGGCCCTAAGCAGCAGCAACTCCACTACCACCGGGGGTAGCAGCAGCGCTGGCTCTAGTCCTGACTCAGGTAGCAATAGCAGCCCCGGGGGCAGCGACTGCGGGACTTTCAGAGAACTGTTTGAAGCCTGTCGTAATGGGGACGTATCGCGGGTGAAGAGGCTGGTGGATACGGTTAACGTGAATGCTAAGGACATGGCTGGGCGAAAATCCACTCCGCTACACTTCGCTGCAGGTAACGTGGATGGCGAATGTTCGCTACGAACTGGTTTGTTTAGCTAACATAGCTAGCCAACTAACGTTACTTGAGTAAATTGCTAACTAACTAGCTACATTTTCTTAGGCTAACTTCTGCAAGCTAAATTTCTCAGTTTGTTAGCTAACTAACGTTAGCCAACAAACTTCGCTTACTAGTTAAGTAACGTTAGGCTAGCTTGTCGAAAATGCCGAGCCAACTAGCCTACATTTTTGACTCGGGGAGGGGTTGGTAAGTAACTCAACTCCGCGATGATTCCATCCACGGAGTTAATCGCAGATTCGTTTTTTAAATGAACCACCGACTCGTTCGAGTCGATATGCACTAGATACTTAACAGAAAATGAAACTTATTGGATAAAACCTTAACCTGTACCAATGTTTGTTCTCTGTGGTTGCGTGCGTTTTCTTTATTTGCTGAAATCCAGAGTTTTTAATGAAACGTTAATCAAATACAACCACCGACTTTTTCTTTTTGGGATTCAATTGGCACATGTTCTGCGTTGCCACCTTTGAGAAAAAATATTCAGGAAACCGTCTAGTGGTTGTATATGTTAATATGCACGTGTTATTAAAAAGTGTTGCTTTAAGCAAACAAAGGAATGCTACAACAGAGGAAGATAGACCTTCTGTCCATCGTCTGCACCGACTCCAAGGAGTCAGAGGTTAATTAAAAAAACTTTAGTCTGTGCTCAACTCCGTTGATGAAGTCGTCGTGGAGTTGAGGTACTTTGCTAGAGGAGGGGGCACTGTATTAGCCAGCAAGTTGTAAGCAAAACACACAGGCCTTTCCAGGCAGAAAACATGGTACAAACATTATTGGTCACAGATAACAGCACAAAGGGCAAGAAGGTAGAGACAACAATACATCACGCAAAGCAACCACAACTGTCAGTAAGTGTCCATGATTGAGTCTTTGAATGAAGAGATTGAGATAAAACTGTCCAGTTTGAGCGTTTGTTGCAGCTGCAGCGAACTGAAAAGAGGAGCGACCCAGGGATGTGAATGTTTAAGGGACCTTTAACAGGGGCGGCAGGTAGCCTAGTGGTTAGAGCGTTGGACTAGTAACTGAAAGGTTGCAAGATCGAATCCCTGAGTTGTCAAGGTAAATATCTGTTGTTCTGCCCCTGAACAAGGCAGTTAACCCACTGTTCCTAGGCCGCCATTGAAAATAATTTGTTCTTAACTGACTTGACTAGTTAAATAAAGGTTAAAAAAACAGAATGTGACTGGCAGAACTGGTGTTGTATGTAGAGGATGAGGGCTGCAGTAGGTATCTCAGATGGGTGGGTGTAATTTGAGGAACATTCCAACAGGAATCTGTTCCAAAAACTTCGTAAATAACATGGTTGCCAACAATAAAAATAAGATACCGGGCTAGGGAGTGGGCTATTTTAATTACGTTTTTTTACTCGCCATGTTTATTTTGACAAATGTCTGTACTCACTCTGGTAGCCTATCGACAAACATTAAGAATAAGCTACATGGTGAGTTAATGCCTATTTGGTAGCTAGGTCGATTGATCATGTTACTTTGTATGCGTTGTTTGTTGGCAACCTTGTACTTTACGAAGTTTGTGGAACAGATTCCTGTTGGAATGTTCCACAAATTATACCCACCCATCTCAGATAGGGGGGAGTGAGGCCTAAGAGGGTTTTATAAATAAGCATCAACCACTGGGCCTTGCGATGGGTATACAGAGATGACCAATTTACAGAAGAGTATAAATTGCAGTGGTGTCCTATAAGGAGCATTGGTGGCAAATCTGATGGCTGAATGGTAAAGAACATCTAGCCGTTCGAGAGCACCCTTACCTGCCAATCTATACATTACGTCTCCGTAATCTAGCATGGGTAGGATGGTCATCTGAATCAGGGTTAGTTTGGCAGCTGTGGTGAAAGAGGAGTGATTACAATAGAGGAAACCAACTCTAGATTTAACTTTAGCCTGCAGCTAACCATACTGAGTTAATATATGTGATACACAACCAGTATGTCTTCTCATAAAAACCCCCGATGTTAAACAATGATTGCAGGTTGTGTCACTGTTTTAGAGACCCATTTGTGTATGGAGGAAAAACACTTTGCACAATCTTTCCACTTTTTAGGATTTGGGAGGAAGGATGTTGTGGAGCACCTCCTTCAGACAGGGGCCAACGTTCACGCCTGTGATGACGGAGGTTTGATCCCTTTGCATAACGCCTGCTCCTTTGGTCATGCTGAGGTGGTCAGCCTGCTCCTCTGTCAGGGTGCCGACCCAAACGCCCGGGACAACTGGAACTACACACCTCTCCACGAGGCTGCCATCAAGGGCAAAATAGACGTGTGCATCGGTAAGAAACATCTACGCGACATGCAACTTTTATGCTTACCTTGCATTTTGTGCTGACTTTACACACTTGAATCAGTTTTCTGTATGATAAAATAGTCCTTGCTATCTTTGAATGCAAATCTAAGGCTACTGTGTTATGAACAGCTTAATTAACAAATCAAATTCATTTATAAAGCCCTTCTTACATCAGCTGATATCTCAAAGTGCTGTACAGAAACCCAGCCTAAAACCCCAAACAGCAAGCAATGCAGGTGTAGAAGCACGGTGGCTAGGAAAAACTCCCTAGAAAGGCCAGAAACTAGGACGAAACCTAGAGGAACCATGAGGGGTGGCCAGTCCTCTTCTGACTGTGCCGGGTGGAGATTATAACAGAACATATAACAGCCTAACTGCTGTAGAAATTGATAGGAGAGGCTATGGTCTGTAGCTCTGCTGCTGCTTATTGTATCATCAAGTCTTACAATCAGGTTATTTTGCCATAAAACAAACATGTCACCCCTAGTGATCTCAACAGAATCACAACATCTCAATGACATAATGGCATTTTCTGACCAGCCCATAATGGTCTGGTCCTAACAGTCTCCCTGTCTCCAGGGAGAGAAACCTAACACCATTGAAAAGAACATCTGGCCAGATCAGTTTCTCGGGGCAGAAACTAGAGCCACAGTCCCCTCTCTGTCACTTACTTTGACCTACAGTGACTTTTCCACGTTTTCTTCCGTTACAGCCTTATAATAAAATGGATTAAATAAAAACAATTCCTCAGCAATCTACACAGAATACCCCATAATGACAAAGCGAAAACAGGTTTTTAGAAATATTAGCAAATGTATTAAAAAACAGAAATACCTTATTTACATACAGTGAGGGAAAAAAGTATTTGATCCCCTGCTGATTTGGTACGTTTGCCCACTGACAAAGAAATGATCAGTCTATAATTTTAATGGTAGGTTTATTTGAACAGTGAGAGACAGAATAACAACAAAAAAATCCAGAAAAACGCATGTCAAAAATGTTATAAAATTATTTGCATTTTAATGAGGGAAATAAGTATTTGACCCCTCTGCAAAACATGACTTAGTACTTGGTGGCAAAACCCTTGTTGGCAATCAGAGGTCAGACGTTTCTTGTAGTTGGCCACCAGGTTTGCACACATCTCAGGAGGGATTCTGTCCCACTCCTCTTTGCAGATCTTCTCCAAGACATTAAGTTTTCGAGGCTGACGTTTGGCAACTCGAACCTTCAGCTCCCTCCATAGATTTTCTATGGGATTAAGGTCTGGAGACTGGCTAGGCCACTCCAGGACCTTAATGTGCTTCTTCTTGAGCCACTCCTTTGTTGCCTTGGTCGTGTGTTTTGGTCATTGTCATGCTGGAATACCCATCCATGACCCATTTTCAATGCCCTGGCTGAGGGAAGGAGGTTCTCACCCAAGATTTGACGGTACATGGCCCCGTCCATCGTCCCTTTGATGCGGTGAAGTTGTCCTGTCCCCTTAGCAGAAAAACACCCCCAAAGCATAATGTTTCCACCTCCATGTTTGATGGTGGGGATGGTGTTCTTGGGGTCATAGGCAGCATTTCTCCTCCAAACACGGTGAGTTGAGTTGATGCCAAAGAGTTCCATTTTGGTATCATCTGACCACAACACTTTTACCCAGTTGTCCTGTGAATCATTCAGATGTTCATTGGCAAACTTCAGACGGGCACGTATATGTGCTTTCTTGAGCAGGGGGACCTTGCGGGCGCTGCATGATTTCAGTCCTTCCCGGCGTAGTGTGTTACCAATTGTTTTCTTGGTGACTATGGTCCCAGCTGCCTTGATCATTGACAAGATCCTCCCGTGTAGTTCAGGGCTGATTCCTCGCCGTTCTCATGATCATTGCAACTCCACGAGGTGAGATCTTGCATGGAGCCCCAGGCTGAGGGAGATTGACAATTCTTTTGTGTTTCTTCCATTTGCGAATAATCGCACCAACTGTTGTCACCTTCTCACCAAGCTGCTTGGCGATGGTCTTGTAGCCCATTCCAGCTTGTGTAGGTCCACAATCTTGTCCCTGACATCCTTGGAGAGCTCTTTGGTCTTGGCCATGGTGGCGAGTTTGGAATCTGATTGATTGCTTCTGTGGACAGGTGTCTTTTATACAGGTAACAAGCTGAGATTAGGAGCACTCCCTTTAAGAGTTTGCTCGTTACCTGTATAAAAGACACCTGGGAGCCAGAAATCTTTCTGATTGAGAGGGGGTCAAATACTTATTTCCCTCATTAAAATGCAAATCAATTTATAACATTTTTGACATGCGGTTTTCTGGATTTTGTTGTTGTTATTCTATCTCACTGTTCAAATAAACCTACCATTAAAATTATAGACTGATCATTTCTTTGTCAGTGTGCAAACGTACAAAATCAGCAGGGGATCAAATCCTTTTTTCCCTCACTGTAAGTATTCAGACCCTTTGCTATGAGACTCGAATTTCAGCTCAGGTGCATCCTATTTCTATTGATCATGCTTGATGTTTCTACGGCTTGATTGGAGTCCACCTGTGGTAAATTCAGTTGATTGGACATGATTTGGAAAGGCACACACCTGTCTAAAGTCCCACAGTTGACAGTGTATGTCATTGCAAAAACCAAGCCATAAAGTTGAAGGAATTGTCCGTAGACCTCCGAGACAGGATTGTGTCGAGGCACAGATCTGGGGAAGGTTACCAAAACATTTCTGCAGCATTGAAGGTCCCCAAGAACACTGTGGCCTCATCATTCTGAAATGGAAGAAGTTTCGAACTACCAAGACTCTTCCTAGAGCTGACCACCCGGTCAAATTGAGCAATTGGGGAAGAAGGGCCTTGGTCAGGGAGGTGACCATGAACCCGATGTTAACTCTGACAGAGCTCTAGAGTTCCTCTGTGGAGATGGGAGGATCTTCCAGAAGGACAACCATCTCTGCAGCGCTCTACCAGTAAGGCCTTTATGGTAAAGTGAAAAGACGGAAGCCACTAAAAGTCACATGATAGCCAGCTTGGAGTTTGCTAAAAGGCACCTAAAGATTGGCAGACCATGAGAAACAAGATTCTCTGGTCTGATGAAACCAAGATTGAACTCTTTGGCCTGAATGCCAAGCGTCACGTCTGGAGGAAACCTGTCACCATCCCTATGGTGAAGCATGGAGGTGGCAGCATCATGCTGTGGGGATGTATTTCAGTGGCAGGGACTGGGTGACTAGTCAGGATCGAGGCAAAGATGAACAGAGCAACATACAGAGAGATCCTTGATGAAAACCTGGTCCAGAGCTCTCAGAACCTCAGACTGGGATGAAGGTTCAAATTCCAACAGGACAACAACTCTAAGTGCACGACCAAGACAACGCAGGAGTTGCTGCGTCTGAATGTCCTTGAGTGGTCCAGCCAGAGCCCGGACTTGAAGCCAATCTAACATCTCTGGAGAGACATGAAAATAGCTGTGCAGCAACGCTCCCCATCCAACCTGACAGAGCTTGAGAGGATCTGCAGAGAAGAATGGGAGAAACTCCCCAAATACAGATGTGCCAAGCTTGTAGCGTCATACCCAAGAAGACTCGATGCTGTAATCGCTGCCAGAGGTGCTTCAACAAAGTATTGAGTAAAGGGTCTCAATACTTATGTAAATGTGATATTTCTGTTTTTTATTTTAATAAATTAGCGCCAAAAAATGCCTGTTTTTGCTTTGTAGTTATGGGGTAGTGTGTGTAGATGAGGAAAAATAGTTTATCAAATCAAGTTTAGAATAATGCTGTAACGTAAGAATGTGGAAAAAGTCAAGGGGTTCGAATACTTTCCAAAGGCACTGTATATATTGGCAAGAGAGTTTATTTTCTCCCATTGCTGTAATGGAATTATCCCCGCATTGACCAAGAGTTGAGACACGAGTTGTCTATACGCCTTCAGAGCAGTCTGCTTTTTAGCATCTGGTTCTTTGAATTATGCTTGACTACTATATTTGTTGGCTCTTGAGAATGCAGCTGGTTTCTTGTTGCAGTCTCTGCTGTGAAATGCGCATCGTGGCACAGGGATGAGCACGTTATTCTCTCTGGTGGGTAATGATCTGAATTAAGTTGATGTAGCTTACTCTGATTAAGACTTCCTCTTGACTTTGATTGTGTCTGTTGTCTCCCCAGACACTTATTATTGAGGAGAATATTTGAAAACCTCACTAACCAAGTTTCCATCCACAATTGTTATGCAAGCAAAGTGATCTTGATGCTCCTTTCATATATATATACATACATACATACATACATACATACATACATACATACATACATACATACATTCAGTTGAAGTCGGAAGTTTACATAAACTTGTGTTGGAGTCATTAACCTCTCTGGGGTATGTGGGATGCTAGCGTCCCACCTGCGGGACACACTCGCCAACAGCCAGTGAAATAGCAGGGCGCCAAATTCAAAACAACAAAAATCTCATAATTCAAATTTCTCAAACATACAACTATTATATCCCATTTTAAAGATACACTTATCGTTAATCCAACCACACTGTCCGATTTCAAAAAGGCTTTACGGCGAAAGCATAACATTAGATTATGTTAGGACAGCACCTAGACAAGAAAAACCACACAGCCATTTTCCAAGCAAGGAGAGGCGTCACAAAAATACAGTTAAAATTAATCACTAACCTTTGATGATCTTCATCAGATGGCACTCATAGGACTTCATGTTACACAATACATGTATGTTTTGTTTCGATAAAGTTCATATTTATATCCAAAAACCCCATTTTACATTGGCGTGTAATGTTCAGAAATGTTTTGCCTCCCAAAACTTTGTGTGAACGAGCACATCAATTTACAGAAATACTCATCATAAATTTTGATAAAATATACAACTGTTATTCAAAGAATTATAGATACACTTCTCCTTAATGCAACCGCTGTGTCAGAATTTTTTTTAAACGGCGAAAGCAAACTAATCTGAGTACGGCGCTCAGGCACAAAAAGAAGCCATACAGATACCTGCCATTTTGGAGTCAACAGAAGTCACAAATAACATTATAAATATTCACTTACCTTTGATGATCTTCATCGGAATGCACTCCCAGGGATCCCAGTTCCAGAATAAATGTTTGTTTTGTTCAATGAAGTCCATATATATGTCCAAATACCTCCTTTTTGTTCGCGTGTTCGGTCGAGTACTCCAAATGCGCTGTGCTCGCGCAGTAAGTTCAGACGAAAAGTCTAAAAAGTTATATTACAGTTCGTAGAAACATGTCAAACGATGTATAGAATCAATCTTTAGGATGTTTTTATCATAAATCTTCCATAATATTCCAACCGGACGATTCCTTTGTCTTCAGAAATGAAAAGGAACACACTTCCTGGTATGATTTTTTCTCAGGTTTTTGCCTGCCATATGAGTTCTGTTATACTCATAGACATCATTCAAACATTTTTAGAAACTTCAGAGTGTTTTCTATCCAAATCTACTGGTAATATGCATATCCTACCTTCTGGGCCTGAGTAGCAGGCAGTTTACTACGGCACGCTTTTCATCCGGACGTCAAAATACTGCCCCCTACCCCGATGAAGTTAACTCGTTTTTCAACCACTCCACAAATTTCTTGTTAACAAACTATAGTTTTGGCAAGTCAGTTAGGACATTGACTTTGTGCATGACACAAGTCATTTTTCCAACAATTGTTTCCAGACAGATGATTTCACTTATAATTCACTATCACAATTCCAGTGGGTCAGAAGCTTACATAAACTAAGTTGACTGTGCCTTTAAACAGCTTTGGAAAATTACAGAAAATTACGTCATGGCTTTAGAAGCTTCTGATAGGCTAATTGACATCATCTGAGTCAATTGGAGGCGTACCTGTGGATGTATTTCAAGGTCTACCTTCAAACTCAGTTCCTCTTTACTTGACATCATGGGAAAATCAAAAGAAATCAGCCAAGACCTCAGAAAAATAATTGTAGACTTCCACAAGTCTGGTTCATCATTTGGGAGCAATTTCCAAACACCTGAAGGTACCACGTTCATCTGTACAAACAATAGTACGCAAGTATTAACACCATGGGACCGCGCAGCCGTCATACCGCTCAGGAAGGAGACGCGTTCTGTCTCCTGGAGATTAAATCAATCCCAGAACAACAGCAAAGGACCTTGTGAAGATGCTGGAGGAAACGGGTACAAAATAATTTAAATCCACAGTAAAACAAGTCTTATATCGACATAACCTGAATGACCGCTCAGCAAGGAAGAAGCCACTGCTCCAAAACCGCCATAAAAAAGCCTTTGTACTTTTTGGAGAAATGTCCTCTGGTCTGATGAAACAAAAATATAACTTTTTTTGCCATAATGACCATCATCATGTTTGGAGGAAAAAGGGGGAGGCTTGCAAGCCGAGGACCACCATCCCAACTGTGAAGCAGATGGGTGGCAGCAGCATCATGTTGTGGGGGTGCTTTGCTGCAGGAGGGACTGGTGCACTTCACAAAATAGATGGTATCATGAGGGAGGACAATTGTGGATATTTTGAAGCAACATCTCAAGACATCAGTCAGGAAGTTAAAGCTTGGTCGCAAATGGGTTTTCCAAATGGGCAATGGCCCCAAGCGTACTTCCAAAGCTGTGGCAAAATGGCTTAAGGACAACAAAGTCAAGGTATTGGAGTGGCCATCACAAAGCCCTGACCTCAATCCTATAGAAAATTTGTGGGCAGAACTGAAAAAGCGTGTGCGAGCAAGGAGGCCTACAAATGTGACTGTTACACCAGCTCTGTCAGGAGGAATGGGCCAAAATTCACCCAACTTATTGTGGGAAGCTTGTGGAAGGCTACCCAAAATGTTTGACCCAAGTTAAACAATTTGAAAGCAATGGTAGCAAATACTAATTGAGTGCATGTAAACTTGTTACCCACTGCGAATGTGATGAAAGACTTAAACGCTTAAATAAATCATTCTCTCTCCTATTATTCTGACATTTCACATTCTTAGGCTCACCACTTTATTTTAACTGACCTAAGGCAGGGAATTTTTACTAGGATTAAATGTCAGGAATTGTTAAACTGAGCTTAAATGTATTTGGCTAAGGTCTATGTAAACTTCAGATCTCAACTGAATATTGAGGGTCTGATTCTGATGACATGATGATCGATGTGTGACTGCCATTTGACAATAAAAAATTATCCATAATGTCATCATGTAGACTAGCATACCCACACAGCATCTGCAAGCTGTTGGCTTGAGCGACGTACCAAGACCAGAGTAGGCACATTATTATTATTATTATTATTATTATTATTATTAGAATTATTTTGTAAAACTTTTTTTAGTGTGTAGAGCAGCTTTAATATTGCAGATTGATAAATTGTCGATTCTATGTAATTGTCTGACTAATTTCCATTCCCCCATATGTATTTTTTTGTAAATATATACACTGCCGTTCAAAAGTTCGGGGTCACTTAGAAATGTCCTTGTTTTTTGAAAGAATAGCAAAAAAAATGGTCCATTAAAATAACATCAAATTGATCATAAATACAGTGTAGACATTGTTAATGTTGTAAATGACTATTGTAGATGGAAACGTCTGATTTTCAATGGAATATCTACATAGGTGTATGGAGGCCCATTGTCAGCAACCATCACTTCTGTGTTCCAATGGCACGTTATGTTAGCTAATCCAAGTTTATCATTTTAAAAGGCTAATTGATCATTAGAAAACCCTTTGGCAATTATGTTAGCACAGCTGAAAACTGTTGTACTGATTAAAGAAGCAATATAACTGGCCTTTAGACTAGTTGAGTATCTGTAGCATCCGCATTTGTGGATTCGATAACAGGCTCAAAATGGCCAGAAACAAAGTACTTTCTTCTGAAACTCGTCAGTCTATTCTTGTTCTGAGAAATGAAGGCTATTCCATGCGAGAAATTGTCAATAAACTGAAGATCTCGTACAACGCTATGTACTACTCCCTTCACAGAACAGCGCAAGCTGGCTCTGACCAGAATAGAGGAGTGGTAGGCCCCGGTGCACAACTGAGCAAGAGGACAAGTACGTTGGAGCGGCAGGTAGCCTAGTGGTTAGAGCGTTGGGCTAGTAACCAAAAGGTTGCTAGATTGAATCCCCATGCTGAGATGGTACAAATCTGTCGTTCTGCCTCTGAACACGGCACTTAACCCACTGTTCCTAGGCCGTCATTGTAAATAAGAATTTGTTCTGAACTGACTTGCCTAGTTAAATAAAGGTTAAATTAAAAATGAGTGTCTAGTTTGAGGAACAGATGCCTCAAGTCCTAAATCAGTCTGAACGTCAACTCCGGGTTGCCTCTTCACCAGTTCAGACAGTTCCTTCCTTTCTCCGTATTCCACTTGCGTCTTCCATTTTTGCAGTAATGCTGCAATTAGTTGGTTGTAATTTAGTTTCCGTGTGTGATTTAACTCCACCAACCCTATTCATGATATAATTTACAAAGATTATACCGTTTTCACCATAATATTGGTTGTCATATTTGTTCTGCCTTTTCTGGTGGATTAACTGAAATTGCAAGTAACTTTCTATGGTTTGTTTTAAAAATAGCAATATTTTGGAGATTATTTATATAATAACTAAAAGTGTGAGGTTGTAATCTGGATAAAGGGAAATTGGGTGAGCCATTCTTACTAATCTGCTAGAGAACCAGTTCAGATTTAAGTATAGCTTTTGCATGACTGAAGCCTTTAGTAAGAGGTCTAATGCTTTAATACTTAATGATTTCTGCCCTCCGAATTCATATTCAGGAAATAAATATAGAGTAGGCACATTTGCTATTTAACGCAACAGTTTTGGTGAAAAGAAATCTAGGTTAGAGTTAAATGTGATGGAAGCGCACTGGGCTTTAGATTTTTGTCTGGTACATGAAAAGTTAAGCAAAATAAGAACATTTTGTGTGCACTGTCATTTGGTGGAAACAAACTGGTGGGGAAAATGAACATATTTTTTAATATTCACAAGTCTGTCGCCAATTGGATGGAAATCTAGCTACACAGATTGTTGGTTTGTGAGCTGCTGTTCTTCAGAACTGGGCATGTAAGGAGATATTCACTCATGCTTTTTGCTTGTCTCAGATATTATATACATCTTTTTGTGTGTTATGTTTATGTTGAATGAAAATAATTCCAGAAGAAATGAAACAGTAACCATTAAGTGACTTTAGCCTAATTTCAGCAGTGCCAGTTCATTAACATAAAACACTCACTCTGCTCATCTCATGCCAGAATGTAATTACTACACACATTTCTCACTCTCACAGAGACTAATAACATTTGGACAGGCTCCCATTCACTAGTGATGGTGGGGGGGATCGATAGTTACATACCACAATATTATTTTGGACGATATTATACTGAAAAAAATATAAACGCAACATGTAAAGTGAGCTGAAATAAAATATCTCCGAAATTTTCCATATGCACAAAAAGTGTATTTCTCTCAAATTTTCTGCAGAAATTTGTTTACATCCCTGTTAGTGAGCATTTCTCCTTTGCCAAGATAATCCATCCACCTGACAGGTGTGGCATATCAAGAAGCTGATTAAACAGCATGATCATTACACAGGTGCACCTTGTGTTTGGGACAATAAAAGGCCACTCTAAAATGTGCAGTTTTGTCAAACAACATATTACCACAGATGTCTCAAGTTTTGAGGGAGCATGCAATTGGCATGCTGACTGGAGGAATGTCTACCAGAGCTCTTGCCATCTAATTTAATGTTAATTTCTCTGCCACAATCCGCCTCCAACATCGTTTTAGAGAATTTGGCAGTACGTCCAACCGGCCTCAAAACCGCAGACCACGTGTAACCTCTCCAGCCCAGGACCTCCACATCTGGCTTGTTCGCCTGCGGGATCATCTGAGACCAGCCACACAGACAGCTGATGTATCTGTGGGTTTGCACAACTAAGGCTGTGTCGGTCATGACAGCCGGTGATTTTCAAGCAATTAACTGTCGGTCTCACGGTAATTGACTGTTAATTAACATAAAGACATTTAGCATCTCCTGGCTTCCACACACAGCCTACAAGCCACTGATGCAGACCTTTGGAACATCTACATTTTAAAAAGTCTAATAAATCCATATAATATAGCCTACACCTTCACAATAAATCATTCATTTATTTTAGACGGGTCTAAAGAAGCATGATATGAAGAAAATTTAGTCTATTTCAGCAGAAGAGAATTGTATACTCTTGAGTTGTCCTAATGTTAGGTCCTGATCTGGCTATGCCAAATGGCTGTGGGCTACACTATTTAATTTAGCAGACAAGATTTGCTTAGAATTATTTTATAGTATAAAGAATACAATTGAACAAAGTGGAAATAAAACAATTTGAGAGTGCGCACATTCTGTGTTGAGCGGTTAATAAAGAAATATGTACTCCTATATGCTTAATTTAGAGTTATTAATGTAACTTTTGTTCTACAAATGTTGGGCTATATGTTTTGATATTTAATACAATTTGACAAGCACTTGATAATGCCTCGAATTTCACGGCGGCATCCCCTTTGTGGCCGTAATGCACCTTGGTCTGGAGTTCTGCGATGTGGCCTTCTCCCTGAGTGCTGCCCGCTCCGAGCATCTCTCACTCACATGGCTCCCCATCACGTGATCGGGCCTTTCATACAGGCTACAAGTGAAGACGGACACATCGTGGATGCAACTGAGCGGGTCCTTATCCAATTCCGAGGTGCATATTGAAGATATTGGAAGGACTGTCCACATTTAACTTTTCTTCAGCCAACAAAATGAGTAGGCTTAACGAATAGCAAAAGCACTAGCCTATGTCAACCTGCTATCCCCCATAGTGCAAAAGTTGACCAATTCTGTGCAAAAAATTACTATTCCAAACATAGTCTGGGACAGTTGTGGAATGCAATAGATCCTAAATTAATACACCTTTTTTTACGCAATATGGCTGACGCAACAGATCAGAATGTTTAGCTTAAAATATTAATGAACTATTAAGCTATTTCTTCCATGATAAGCGCAGCAATGCACACATGGTAGTAGGCTATAAGCGCAAATGTTCCATTTAGTGGGAAAAGACCATTATCATAAGTGACCGCAAATGCGATTATGCATGTAATGCTTTTATTATAAAGATGCATTTTTATGGAGAAAATGATCTTCCCCAAACTTGAAACTCACACGCTGCTTATGTATGCAAGTAAGGCTCTACACACCTTGTAAAGCGGATTAATGTGCTTCATTTTAATAAGTTATTTGGCCACTTTAGTTGTCATACAAACCTTATCTAAACATATAAGCCTATGGGCTAGGCTGCAAGAGTTGTGCGACTGATTTGAAAAAGTCGGCAAAAAAAGGAATTGTTTCTTGCCTTGTGCTGGGCATCATTCACCAGTGATAGGCTAATATTGTTACCCATCAGACTATTCTTGATTTAATCTTGTTTTTACATATATTATTTAGAATATGTGTGAAATTTGTTTTGATTTAGAATGGACCATTATGCACTTGTCTCGAAACGGGGGCAGCGGAAAAAATACATGTCATCTATGCACTTAAATAGCGAATGGAGGACACCTTTCCGTGGTTAATTTTCATGCCAGCCAGGTAGGCTATACTCCTGTTGTAAATATAAGCGATGTGCTAAATATTAGGAAAGTTGAGAAATAAATATAGTAGGCCTGGCCTATGATGGGATCCTCTTCTTTTGAATATCGACCATCACTTCTCGCGCAGTTGCATAGCCTATGGAAATGTTGCGCAACATGAGCTCATGGGCTCTCATGAAGTGTTTGGTTAGATTTTTGATTACGTTTGCATTGTCAGAGTGATTTAGAGGGACAATAGAGTGCTTGAGTACCAGGCAGTTAGCAAGATTGGTAGGCTACTAATGACCATCACTTGGAGAAGCCTAATTACCGTGACTAAACGGTCACTTGGAATTGAACTGCCTTCATGACTCATGACCGCCGGTGTTGCGTTAATACGGGATACCGCAATAGCCCTATGCACGTCCAAAGAATTTCTACGCACACTGTCAGAAACCGTCTCAGGGAAGCTCACCTGCGTGCTCGTCGTCTTCACCAGGCTCTTGACCAGACTGCAGTTCGGTGTTGGAACTAACTTCAGTGGGGAAATGCTCACCTTTTGATGGCCACTGGCACGTTGGAGAATTGTACCGGGCAGATGGCAGACGGCGTGTATGGAGTTGTGTGGGCTAACATAACTCAATAAAATCATAGTATGGAATCCTATTATGTATAGAATCGCAATACACATCGCGTCAGCACCTAAGTATCAGGATGATATGATCAGGCCCCCCTCCATCCTCTCCATCTTGTCAGCTAGCTCTGTTACTCCACAGTGGCGGGTGTTTGTATGCTGAGCACTCTCCCGCCCTCTCGTTTATCATTGTTGTAGGTGTTATTGGCCATGTTAGCCAGCTGCACGCGCAGCACCATGGGAACAGGGTGAGCGACGATGGCAAGGCAAAGGGCTCATCTACTCAAGCTTTGGGAGTGTCTCTCTTTGGTGTGTATGTGTAGGGAGGGTGGGTGGAGGTCACTAAAGTATCTTGTGTGGGTTTACATTATGAGGGGGAAGGAGGGGTTGTTGCTGTACAGGAACAGCTGAGCTCCCTCTCTCGCTCTCGCTCATGTGTGACAGATAGATAGATATGCAGGCAAGCTGTCAGAGGAGCACCTGCGAATCTTAATCACCCCGTCGCCATCATTTACGCCTTGACACGACACCAAGCCCCCTCCACACTGCCCTATCCCTCTCTCCACTGCCCCCTCCACCAGCACGGCCACCCCTCCATCAGACTCCCACTGACTGCCTGTCATACCTCGGCTCTCTGCTCTGCCTCCAGCTAACGCAGCAGCGTATGAGAGCCTACCTGCATATTAATCTCTGTTACAGGACTGAGACTGCTGCTATAGCCCAGCGTATATCTATTTTACAGAGGGCTCCTTTTCATTGGATTTGTTCACTCTTTCTTCCACCAAGGCTTTCTCTTTAGTGTCTCCCTGCTCCTTTAGTTACCAGGCTAGTAGGACAGGAGTGGATGTGGAAGACAATGTGATTTGGTGCAGAGCTAAATCACATTTGTGTTGAGGAATGGGTGAGTTAACGTGTGGTGTGCGTCACCGACGTGGAAGGAGAGAGAGAGAGAGGCAGGCAGGCAGACACAGACATGGGCTCCCATTTAGCCAAGTGATCATCCGAGGGGCGATGTTGAGAAAAGCTGCTGCTCGCTTGACTGAATACGTATGATGACAAATGGCTCTGAAAGCAAGCACCCTCACCCTGTTCTGCTGTGTATAAAAGGGGTTTGCGATTTGAGAGGTGCCATCCAGATTGAGTAGGAGTTGTCTTTAACCGACCCTCTTGTGTTTTCCTCTCCCGACCTTCCCCCATTGACGCTTTCTTTCTTTCATTCTCCTGCTCCCTGATTTGAGTGCAGAGCAGCTCTCTGCCTCTCTCCCTTTGTGTGTCTTCTGTGTGTATTGTTCAGTGTGTAAACCTTGGTAGTACATAGAGCGGTGTGTGAAGTGAAGAATGACTGAAGCGTAGTAGTGTTGCAGGATGTGATTGGTAGTGTGCGCGTGTGTGTGTGTGTTTGGGGATAGAGCTGAGAGTTCGGGGCCGCTGGTCTCCTTACGAGCGAGCCCTCTGCTGTTCATCCACTCAGACAATCACTCATCTGGGGGAGATTAAAACGCTGCACCCTGGGAAACATGTCCTTTTTTCCCCCCATCTCTCTTCTTTCCCCTCCCTTACTCTGTCTCTAACCCTCTGCTCTTTTATTGTCACGCTCGCTCGCTCTCTCTCTCATTCCCTCTCCCTCCCTGGGCTAGAGAGAGAAAGGCTAGGCAGGCAGGCGGGCTTTGATATTCTGCTCTCATACCTGTGCTGGAGTCACATGGTAGTGCCCGAGTCCTCCTGCCTGTTTTTCTAATATGGCTTTTTCCCCTCCTCACCTCCGCCGCAGCATTCAGTTTGGGCTGTTGTTTTTTTCCCCTCTTGCTGCCTGCTGTCGCTCCGGTCCTCCGTTCTCACGACGCACCGCTGGTGTGCCATGTATGTTTATGTCGGCAGCATGCCGCGGAGCCAGAGAGTGCTAGCGGGCAGCAGTGGCGGCAGCGCTAGTCCTGGTGTTAGCAGCGGCGGTCTGTGTCTGTCCCTGCCTGAGCTCAGCTACTGTCTGTGTTTCCCCTGTACAGTGCTGCTCCAGCATGGAGCCGACCCCAACATTCGCAACACCGACGGCAAGAGTGCCCTGGACCTTGCCGACTCATCTGCCAAGGCTGTGCTCACTGGTAAGTGATGAGCGATTATTATGTATTTAAATTTTTTTTACCTCTTCCTCCCTCTTTCTTTCTCTCAGGTTACCTCTATCACTCTCTCTCTACCTCTACTGCACTTTTTCGCTCTACCTCTCTCGTGCTCTCTACCTCTACCACTCTATTTCTCTTTATATCTGCCACTCTCTCTTTGTGTCTACATACCTTCACCTCTAGCAGTCTCTCTACCCCTCTCTCTCTCTACCACTCTTTCTCTACCACTCTCTTTTCCTACGTACCTGACCTCTTGCGCCTCACCTCTACTTCCATCGCTCCTCTCTCTCTCCCAGAGATAAGTTGTCGAACTGCGACTGATCCTCCACTTGTATCCACACTACTCTATCCCTCATCCTCTTCTATGGTCTTGTCTGTTGATTGTGTGTGTGAGTTGGTTGTGATTTTCTCTCTCTCTCTCCTTTAAGCAGTCAGACAAATCCATAATTAGGCTGTTCCGTTGTGTTTCTGTTGTTTCACGCTCTCTGCGTTCACGCGGTTTCATCATATTCCCTGGCTGGTAGATAAATTAAAGAGCGATACAGAGCGGAGAACTGTCCTAAAAGGCTTTCCCTCCCACCTTGTAAACATAAATCACAGAGAGGATGTTATTTGTCTGGAATATTTGTATGTGATGCAAACGTGAACTGATTTTGATAACAGTATTCAACAACAACAACGTTCACATGATACGAGAGCAGACAGGACTATTACACACTCAGAAAGTCTTTAGTACATTGGAGTGTAACGCGCAAGAAGCGCAACCCACTGTTTACTGTTGCCTATTTGTCCTCTGTTGCTGAATATGACCGTGACAAAAACTTCAGCTCATTGATTGCTGTGTGTAGACCGCACTATTAAGCCGTGTGTGTGTGTGTGTTTAGATTTCTTGGAGATGAATGTATAATGATGCCAATACACCATCTTAATTATACCACCTGCTAGGACTTTTGTTTTGAGATACTGTCAGTGAACTGATGTGATCCAGGTAGAAAATGCCCGTCACTGTCACACTAAAACTCTGGCCTTGTAGTATCATGACCCGGCTATCAACAATCACCAGACGACTTTCATGGTTTGAGAAAGAGCAGCCGAGAGGACTGTACTGTCTGTATAAATAGTGTAGCAGCGAGAGAGGAGAACTCCTCCAGTCACTGGAGTACTCCAGATAATTGTTACATATCGACTTTTCTTATCTCTCTCTGCACTTTGCGCCAGCACTCTGTCCGACCCTCATGCTGCTCATGGCCCCGACTCTCTCTCCCAGAGCAAAGCTAAGTGTTCACACACGCACATACTAGGGAAGGGGTTTTTAAACAATTTTACTATTCAAATAGTATCATGAATTTTTGCCCTAAGTCCGGATATTTGAAATACATGATTTTCTTTATTAAACGTAGTTTGTTTTGTTACATTTATTTATTTAAACCTGATCACTGCTGCGTGAGGGAGAGAGGCTGGTACTCTATTGCTGCAGCTGTAAAGGGGCTTGGAGCGAGCAGACGGAGGGAGAGGGAGTGTCACTGTAGCCACGGCAACTCGGCTACAGCCAAGACAAGCTAACTTGTAGCAGCCACAATGTTATTTATCATCACATATAACAGTGCCTGTCTTGACTGAAGTAGCCTAGAGAGAGGCTGGACAATAGAACGAGTTAAAATTGACCCAAGTCAGAAAAACAGCAAAAGAACATTGGCTAAGCTGGAACACTAGCGTGAGCCCATAGCAAATGAATGGAATCGAACGTTCGCGGAGCCTGTTTTGACTGGATTGATGCTTAGAATTCCATTTCGCCTAAAATGTAGCCCTTTTTTATTTTACCACTACAATCTGTTCGTCGGACAAAACTGGAAAACAATTACTTGTGTAGAAAGTAAACATCTGCACCTCGATGGTGTCAACTATGCTTATGTCTGCGTAATGAAAGTAGGGGGAAAAATGTAAACTTCTGACTATTTCTAGTCTAGTGATGGATGACAAAAGAGCTCGCTGCCCAGACATACATAATTACAAAGAGGAGGTTCTCCTGATTGAAATGGTGACCAACTTGAAAAAATCGAAATATACGCATGGTGAGATATTTGGCGAAATAGACAGACATTACTATATTTCCCCTATAGGAATCAATAGGACGACCTCAGAGTTCCATGAGTATTTTTTTGTTTGCATTTGAACTTTTAACAACGTGAGCAGGTCTCATTGCCAACAATAGCGAACCATTGTGACGTAAAACAATAAGCTGGGAATAGAACGTTCGGAAGGCGAGTTGGTGCCACGATGCTCAATAGAACTAATAGGAGCTAGCAGAGTGAAAAATGACCTAAAGTAAGGCCTGTTTTTTCGTGATTACTTCAAAATGACGACAAGCAGCTTGGAAATATGGTCATATTATGAAACTGGGCTCCACGGCGGATGCGATGAACTAGTTTCTATCAGAAAAAAGCAATGTTTAAAATGTCATCTGTCCAGCCTACTAGAGAAGCTAGCTAAGCTAGCTAGCTGTAGCTAGCTAGGATAATTGAGGCTACCTCCCCAACCCCATTCAGATAAAACAACAATCTACCTTTTGGTTGCTTGTTGTGGCCTACTACTTCTCAATTCGCTAACATTTTAATTCTGTAACTTTATTCCATCATGCATTGCGTTAGTGAACTCTCACTCCACTTGCTACACATTGAGCCTCTTTGCCACTTTGATTGGCCAACAAAAACAAGCTACACGTGTTAAAATAGGCTTTTTTTTTCTCACAAAAATGTATACTCACACAAGTATTCAAATACTAATGTTCATTTGGGTATTAGAATAAACGCCACACACTTCTTTTTCTATCCTCGTGGGGACCTAAATTTGATTTCCAAAAATCAAATTTTTCCTCACTTAAACCCAACCCCTAACCCTAATTGTAACCCTTAACCTAACCCCTAAGCTTAAAATAGCTTTTGTCCTCGCGGGTGCATAGGAAATGTCCCCACAACGGAGATTTTCCTTGTTTTACTATCCTTGTGGTGACTTTTGGGGATTTCAGGTCCCCACGAGGACAGAAGAACAAGACACACACACAGTTTCTCTCTCTGAGATAACAGTCCTATAGTTTCTCTATCTTGAAAATGGAGATTCCATTGACACTTAGTTTTATCTCCTCGCCTGGCACAATCTTCTTGTAATATAGAGCTCAGTTCTAATGTCACGAGTGGAGACGAGACCGACAACATTTTGAGGAGTCCGTCTTTTTAGCTATGCAATATTTTTGCCAGATTGGATCGATATGGATGTTCTTTATGCAGACCATCAAAAACTCTTTCATTGGCACTTCAATGAAACAAGGGGAGAATAGAACAGAGGCACTGCATGTGGGTCGAATGTCTTTTTTTTATTCAGCACTTAGCTTAGACATTGGAATACGTTTATAATAATGTACAAACCAAGGACACGTTGCACAAAAATTATACTTGATTGAATTAGATTGTCAAATCATTCGCTGAAATCTATTTTCAGGGCACTTATGAGGCTTTTCCCAGTCATAGCAGGATAATGTTGTGCTTTCTCAGTTGGCCTACCTAAAAGGTGTGGACGTTGTATTGTGCTGACTGTGTTACATAAACAATCCCCCTCAAGGTTAGTCTTGAACAGAGGACCAAGCAGAGGCTCAATGATCCTGGTGTCGCTGTGGCTGTCGCTGTGTCGCTGTGGCTATACATCCTCTGGGTGTTGGCTTATACAGTAGTAACAGGACTGATGTCTCGAGGAAAAACCCCAAGCCTTTGGCTGTGAAAAGGCACAAAGCGACAAACCATAACCATTTCACCGTAAGAACAGTGTTAGAGGCCATGGGCTAGGTTTTGTTCCAAACTACCCCATGGACAAGAGCACAGTGTAAACATGCGGTATCTGGTTTGTTCTACCAGTTATCTATGGTTTGTTCTACCAGTTATCTATGTCTGTGATATGAGGTAAGTTACATGCAATCTATATAGATCTGTCATATGAAATAAGCTAGATGTACTGTGTATACACAGCAATAACAGCCAATATAATGCTATTTACTTATGATTGACTATTGCGATCTCGGAACCGTCAAAGACTCTGACGTTCGTATACCATCCTAGAGTAAACTGACTTCTCTCATCCACAGGACTGTACATCATACTCTACTCTGGTCTAACTTGTTTTACATTGACATGTTGTTTTCTAGAGGGCACCAGATGAGAAATGGTATCTTCTTTTAAAGATGCCACACCTGGGAGTCCACACCGTACTTCAAAACACTGTGGCACGGTGTGTTACTGTTAGTCCCTGTCCGTACTGTACTCCTAGTTGCAGGCTGCATTTGGGATGGATTTAGAGCTGTTATTCAGTTCTTCTACCTCAGCGCGAACAGCGACTACACTGTTTGATTAAAGATTATATTGACCTATAAACTACCCGGGTGACAGGGAACAAATATCCTGTAGCGATGACAAATTTAGATCTACGCCGTTCCAGCAAAGCTTGAAGTGTTGCCACGGTTCCTGAGCGGAGAATATATCCCTACATGTAATCCGTAACTAACTGCCATGAAAATGCATTTTCAAATCCCGGCTAGAAGTAATTTAGTGTTACGGACGACACCCGGGGTTAGTCTTTTGTTGGATCCTCAAAGCTTGCATTAAAGAAATCTCCTTATAACACAGCTTGATACATGCTGCTCCACGTCGTCCTCCACACACAGATTAATCGCTGTTGAATTATTGACTTTTTCCAGATGAGTTGAAATTAAATTCGCTGTACTCTGGGTATGAAAATAATTATGTAATGTTGTTTCACACATCTCATCTTGTGATGGAAAAATGCAAGGCATGTTCAGAGGCCCCAGTATGATGTTCTTTCGGCCCCGGGGAGGGGGGGAAGATGGTCCCCAATATGATGGGAGACCTCTCCAACAGAACACAATGACATGCAGATAAGAAGATGGAGGAACATTTATGCAGATTGTACATGCTGAAGCAAGTCGACATCGCACCATTTAGTATCTGGTGCTTATTTGGATGTCATTTTGGCTGTATTGACTTTGCAACTCTGCAAATGAAAGACAGATCGAGCTGGATTGAGTGGTCTGTGCGTGACTTGATTCTGAAGTTTAGCCCCAGTAGCACCTGTAGCTCTACCCCCTATGCGAGGTAGATTTAGATAGGAGTGCCAGAACCTGAGCAAGATGAGTAAGATGCTGTGTGGGTGCTCCCTTTCTCTTCTCCCTCTACTGCAGCCAGGACCCCTACCTGCTACTGATGAAGTGTCTGCCCCAGTGCCCCCAGCTCTCAGCCGCCCTGGCCCCACTCCACCACACCCCACCACCGTACTTAGAATCACAGGGAGTGAGAAGGGCGCTGAGAGCAGTGGAGAGAGAGGCTGGCTAAATGGGACAGTGATAGAGTGAGGGCGTGTAGAGACCAGCTGCTCTTGAGGCTACACAGAGACAATAGGTTCACGGAGTGTTAAAGTTCCATTGAAGCAGTTAATATCTCCATATGAAATTATTTCTGGATAAAAATTAAGTATCTGATTGTTTTCTATTAAAATGGTCAAAAATAAGCAACTTTTTAGCAACTTCTCAAGCAAGAATGTTGCTACGACTGTCTGGGAGTGGGGAGGGGAAAACTGAAAATTGGTCTATTAACTCATTTACCACATGGTGATGTCAACATGGAAGGCCAAAACAGCATCCCAACAAAACAGACGGAAATTTCAGCCAGTCTTTTTAAAAACCTCATACATGATCATTTTCACAATTTTACAGTGTTATTCCAACCTCATAGCGTGGAAATATGTGTTCGTATATGTTCAGTGCGTTAGGAAAGTATTCAGACTTCCCTTTTTTACAGCCGTGTTCTAAAATGGATAAAATAAACATGTTCCTCATCAATCTAAACTAGAGGTCAACCGATTAATCGGAATGGCCGATTTAATTAGGGCTGATTTCAAGTTTTCATAACAATCGGTAATCGGTATTTTTGGCCACCGATTTAACTTTTTTTTTTAATCATTAATTATTTTTTTATATTTTATCGTTAACTTTTCATTTTTTCCCCAATTTGTTCTATTTTTATATATAAGATGCTGTGTGGGTGCTCCCTTTTTCTATATATATATATTTTTAACTAGGCAAGTTAGTTAAGAACACATTCTTATTTTCAATGACGGCCTAGGAACGGTGGGTTAACTGCCTTGTTCAGGGGCAGAACGACAGATTTTTACCTTTACCTATCAGCTTGGGGATTCAATCTTGCAACCTTACGGTTAACTTGTCCAACGCTCTAACCACCTGCTTTACATTGCACTCCACGAGGAGCCTGCCTGTTATGCGAATGTAGTAAGAAGTTAAGTTGCTAGCTAGCATTAAACTTATCTTATAAAAAACAATCAATCAATCATAATCACTAGTTAACTACACATGGTTGATGTTACTAGTTTATCTAGCCTGTCCTGCGTTGCATATAATCGATGCGGTGCGCATTCGCAAAAAAGGACTGTCGTTGCTCCAACGTGTACCTAACCATAAACGTCAATACACAAGTATTTATTTTTAAACCTGCATGTTTAGTTAATATTGCCTGCTAACATGAATTTCTTTTAACTAGGGAAAATGTGTCACCTCTGCAACAGAGTCAGGGTATATGCAGCAGTTTGGGCCGCCTGGCTCGTTGTGAGCTGTGTGAATACTATTTCTTCCTAACAAAGACAACCAACTTCGCCAAACGGGGGATGATTTAACAAAAGCGCATTTGCGAAAAAAGCACAATCGTTGCACGACTGTAACTAACCATAAACATCAATGCCTTAAAATCAATACACAGAAGAAGTATATATTTTTAAACCTGCATATTTAGCTAAAAGAAATCCAGGTTAGCAGGCAATATTAACCAGGTGAAATTGTCAGTTCTCTTGCGTTCATTGCACGCAGAGTCAGGGTATATGCAACAGTTTGGGCCGCCTGGCTCGTTGTGAACTAATTTGCCAGAATTTTACGTAACTATTACATAACATTGAAGGTTGTGCAGTGTAACAGGAATGTTTAGACTTATGGATGCCACCCATTAGATAAAATACGGAACGTTTCCTTATTTCACTGAAAAAATAAATGTTTTGTTTTCGAGATGATAGTTTCCGGATTCGACCATATTAATGACCTACGGCTTGTATTTCTGTGTTTATTATATTATAATTAAGTCTATGATTTGATATTTGATAGAGCAGTCTGACTGAGTGGTGGTAGGCACTAGCAGGCTCGTAAGCATTCATTCAAACAGCACTTTCGTGCGTTTTGCCAGCAGCCCTTCGCAATTCTTCAAGCATTGCGCTGTTTATGACTTCAAGCCTATCAACTCCCAAGATTAGGCTGGTGTAACCGATGTGAAATGGCTAGCTAGTTAGCCTGGTGCGCGCTATTAGCGTTTCAAACGTCACTCGCTCTGAGACTTGGAGTAGTTGTTCCCCTTGCTCTGCATGGGTAACGCTGCTTCGAGGGTGGCTGTTGTCAATGTGTTCCTGGTTCGAGCCCAGGTAGGAGCGAGGAGAGGGACGGAAGCTATACTGTTATACTGGAATACTAAAGTGCCTATAAGACCATCCAATAGTCAAAGGTATATGAAATACAAATCGTATAGAGAGAAATAGTCCTATAATTCCTATAATAACTACAACATTAAACGTCTTACCTGGGAATATTGAAGACTCACGTTAAAAGGAACCACCAGCTTTCATACGTGCTCATGTTCTGAGCAAGGAACTTAAACGTTAGCTTTTTTACATGCCACATATTGCACTTTTACTTTCTTCTCCAACACTTTGTTTTTGAGGCTAAATTGATAGTATCTATGTATTATATTAAGTTATAATAAGTGTTCATTCAGTATTGTTGTAATTGTCATTATTACAAATAAAAAATAAAAAAAACGGCCGATTATTCGGGATCGGGGTTTTTGGTCCTCCAATAATCGGTATCGGCGTTGAAAAATCATAATCGGTCGACCTCTAATCTAAACACAATAACCCATAATGACAAAGCGAGAAAAGGTTTTTAGAAATGTTTGTGTATATGTATATGTATATGTATGTGTGTATATGTATATGTATATGTATGTGTATATATATATATATATATATATATATATATATATATATATATATATATATATATATATATATATAAATAAATAATCAGAAATACCTTATTTACATACAAATTTAGACCCTTTTCAATGAGACTCAAAATTGACCTCGGGTGCATCCTGTTTCCATTGATCGTCCTTGATCAGTGGTGGAAAAAGTACCCAATTGTCATACTTGAGTAAAAGTATAGGCAACTTATTAGAAAATTACTCAAGTAAAAGTGAAAGTCACCCAGTAAAATACTACTTGAGTAAAATTGTAAAAGTATTTGATTTTAAATATACTTAAGTATCAAAAGTAAATGTAATTGCTCAAATATACTTAAGAATTGAAAGTAAAAGTATACATTTCAAATTCCCTATATTAAACAAACCAAATGGAACCATTTTCTTCTTTTTTTTTTTTTATTTACGGATAGCCAGGGGCACACTTAGACATAATTTACAAGCGTTTGTGTTTCGTCAGTCCGCCAGATCAGAGGCCGTAGGGATGACCAGGATGTTCTCTTGTTTAGTTTGTGAATTGGATAATTTTCCTGTCCTGCTAAGCATTCAAAATGTAACGAGTCCTTTTGGTTGTCAGGGAAAATGAAGTAAAAAGTACATTATTTTCTTTAGGAATGTAGTGAAGTTAAGTACAGATACCCCAAAAACGACTTAAGTATTTTTACTTAAGTACTTTACACCACTGCTTGAGATGATTTGACAACTTGGAGTCCACCTGTGGTAAATTAAATTGACTGGACATTATTTGGAAAGGGACACACCTGTCTATATAAGGTCCCACAGTTGACAGTGCATGTCAGAGCAAAAACCAAGCCATGAGGTCGAAGGAATTGTTCGTAGAGCTCCGGCACAGGATTGTCGAGGCACAGATCTGGGGAAGGGTACCAAAAAATGTCTGCAGCATTGAAGGTCCCCAAAAACAGTGGCCTCCATTCTTAAATGGAAGATGTTTGGAACCACCAATACTCTTCCTAGAGCTGGCCACCTGGCCTAACTGAGCAATCGGGGGAGAAGGGCCTTGGTAAGGGAGGTGACCACGAACCCAGTGGCCTCTCTGACAGAGCTCCAGAGTTCCTCCGTGGAGATGGGAGAACCTTCCAGAAGGACAGCCATCTCTGCAGCACTCCACCAATCAGATCTTTATCATAGTGGGGCCAGACAGAAGCCAATCCCCAGTAAAAGGTACATGAGAGCCCGCTTGGAGTTTGCCAAAAGGCACCTAAAGGACTCTCACACCATGAGAAACAAGATTCTCTGGTCTGATGAAAGCAAAATTGAACTCTGGCCTGAATGCCAAGCGTCACGTCTGGAGGAAACCTGGAACCATCCCTACGGTGAAGCATGGTGGTGGCAGCATCATGCTGTGGGCATGTTTTCAGCAGCAGGGACTGGGAGACTAGTCAGGATTGAACAAATATGAATGGCGCAAAGTACAGGGAGATCCTCGATGAAAACCTGCTCCAGAGCTCTCAGGACCTCAGACTGGGATGAAGGTTCACCTTCCAACAGGACAATGCAGGAGTGGCTTCGGGACAAGTCTCTGAATGTCTTTGAGTGGTTCAGCCAGAGCCTGGACTTGAACCAAATCTAACATTTTCTGGAGAGACCTGAAAATAGCTGTGCAGCAACGCTCCCCTTCCAACCTGACAGAGCTTGAGAAGATCTGCATAGAAGAATGGGAGAAACTCCCCAAAAACAGGTGTGGCAAGCTTGTAGCATCATACCCAAGAAGACTCGATGCTGCAATCGCTGCCAAAGGTTCTTCAACAAAGTACTGAGTAAAGCGTCTGAATATTTATGTAAATCTGATATTTCCGGTTTTTATTTTTGTAAATTTGCAAACATTTCTAAAAACCTCTTTCTGCTTTGTCATTATGGGGTATTGTGTGTAGATTGATGGGGGGAAAACAATTTAATAGATTTTAGAATAAGGCTGTACTGTAACAAAATTTGGAAAAGTCAAGGGGTCTGAATACTTTCCGAAGGCTCTGTATATACTCTACACTCATCTGTAAACTGTCTATCTCTGTGTACCCGACGCAAGACCCACTGGTTGATGCTTATTTATAAAACCCTCTTAGGCCTCACTCCCCCCTGAGATACCTCCTCATCCTCCACATACACCCGTTCTGCCAGTCACATTCTGTTAAAGGTCCCCAAAGCACATACATCCCTGGGTCGCTCCTCTTTTCAGTTCGCTGCAGCTAGTGGACTGGAACGAGCCACAAAAACACTCAAACTGGACAGTTTTATCTCCATCTCTTCATTCAAAGACTCAATCATGGACACTCTTACTGATAGTTGTGGCTGCTTCTTGTGATGTATTATTCTCTCTCCCTCTTGCCTTTGCTGTTTTCTGTGCCCAATAATATTTGTACCATGTTTTGTGCTGCTACCATGTTGTGCTGCTGTCATGTTGTGTTGCTGCCATGCTGTGTTGTCTTAGACACCACATCACTACATAAAAAGAGATCTATCTTGTCGTGATGTGTGCTTTGTCTTATTTTTCATTTTTTATTATCCCATCACCACAGGAGGCCTTTTGGTAGGCCGTCATTGTAAATTAGAATTTGTTCTTAACTGATTTGCCTAATTAAAGGTTAAATATAACAATTATTTTTATATATATATATATATATATATATATATATATATATATATATATATATATATATACACACACACACAGTGAGGGGGGGGGGGGGGGAGTATTTGATCCCCTGCTGATTTTGTACATTTGCCCACTGACAAAGAAATGATCAGTCTATAATTTTAATGGTAGGTTTATTTGAACAGTGAGACAGAATAACAACAAAAAATCCAGAAAAACGCATGTAAAAAATGTTAGAAATTGATTTGCATTTTAATGAGGGAAATAAGTATTTGACCCCAAAAGATCTCAAAAAGCAAGACATCTTGCCGCGATCCAAAGAAATTCAGGAACAGATGAGAAACAAAGTAATTGACATCTATCAGTCTGGAAAGGGTTACAAAGCCATTTCTAAAGCTTTGGGACTCCAGTGAACCACGGTGAGAGCCATTTTCCACAAATGGAGAAAATTTGGAATAGTGGTGAACCTTCCCAGGAGTGGCCGGCCTACCAAAATTACCCCAAAAGCGCAGCGACGACTTATCCAAGAGGTCACAAAAGAACCCACAACAACATCTAAAGAACTGCAGGCCTCACTTGCCTCAGTTAAGGTCAGTGTTCATGACTCAACCATAAGAAAGAGACTGGGCAAAAATGGCATCCATGGCAGTTCCAGGGCAAAAATGGCATCCATGGCAGTTCCAAGGCGAAAACCACTGCTGACCAAAAAGAACAAAGGCTCGTCTCACTTTTGGCAAAAAACTTCTTGATGATTCCCAAGACTTTTGGGAAAATATTCTGTGGACTGATGAGACAAAAGTTGAACTTTTTGGAAGGTGTGCGTCCCGTTACATTTGGCGTAAAAGTAACACAGCATTTCAGAAAAAGAACATCATACCAACAGTCAAATATGGTGGTGGGCTGGTCTGGGGGGGCTGCTTGCTGCTTCAGGACCTGGACGACTTGCTGTGATTGATGGAACCATGAATTCTGCTCTCTACAAAAAAATCCTGAAGGAGAATGTCCGGCCATCAGTTCGTGACCTCAAGCTGAAGCGCACTTGGATTCTGCAGCAGGACAATGATCCGAAACACACCAGCAAGTCCACCTCTGAATGGCTTAAAAAACCCAAAATGAAGGTTTTGGAGTGGCCCAGTCAAAGTCCGGACTTGAATCCGATTGAGATGCCGTGGCCTGACCTTAAAAAGGCGGTTCATGCTCAAACCCTCCAATGTGGCTGAATTAAAACAATTCTGCTAAGAAGAGAGGGCCAAAATTCCTCCACAGTGACGTGAAAACTCATTGCCATTTATCGCAAACACTTGATTGCAGTTGTTGCTGGTGAGGGTGGCACAACCAGTTATTAGGTTTAGGGGGCAATTACTTTTTCACATGGGGCCATGAAGGTTCGGATAGCTTTTTTCCCTTAATAAAATCATAACATAAACTGCATTTTGTGTTTACTTGGGTTATCTTTGTGTAATATTTAAACATCTTTGATCTAAAATATTTGTGTGATGTGCAAAAAAAGAAATCAGGAAGGGGGCAAATACTTTTTCACAGCTGTGTGTGTGTGTGTGTGTGTGTGTGTATATATATATGTATGTATGTATATATGTATGTATGTGTATATATATATTATATATATATATCACACACACACACAGTGGCACGGAAAAGCATGTGAACCCTTTGGAATTACCTGGATTTCTGCATAAATTGGTCATAAAATTTGATCTGACCATCTAAGTGTGCTTAAACTAATAACACACAAGTAATTGTATTTTTCATGTCTATATTGAATACATCGTTTAAACATTCACAGTGTAGGAAAAAGTATGTTAACCCCTAGGCTAATGACTTCTCCAAAAGATGATTGGAGTCAGGAGTTAACTAACCTGGAGTCCAATCAATGAGATGAGATGTTGGTTAGAGTTGCCCTGTCCGCAACTACAGAAAATGTTTGGTTGAGGTTGCTTCAATAGAAGGGTCAACCAGTTATTAAATCCAAGGGTTCACATACTTTTTCCCACCATGCACTGGGAATGTTTACACTGTGTTCATTAAAGACATAAACTTATTGTTTGTGTGTTATTATTTTAAGTAGACTGTTTCTTGTTGTGACTTAGGTGAAGATCAGATCAAATTGTATGGCCAATTTTAAGCAGAAATCTAGGTAATTCCAAAGGGAACCAAAGGGAACTTTCAAGTGGACCTTTTCCAAGAGTTTTAGTTCTTATTATTATGACAGCCTGTGAATGTGATCGTGACAGGTTTTTACGTAGCCAGGGGACGCCATTGACGCAAGCCAGCCCGGAGCTTGTACCACAAAAATTACTTTGCTGTTAGTGGAAAATGAAATGTCAAGGTCGCTGGGATATCTCAATGAACATGCGTGCATCTGAGATCCGGAAAGTTTCAACCTTTTCCCAGCCCTTAGAGCGTGTCCGTGTGTCTTCTCTCATGGTGGCAACTGAGGGATTCCTCAATTACAGCCCTCCTAGATAATGAATAGTTAGTTAGCTATCACCCAGATTATCCATGTAGGATATTATTTTAATTAGCCTAGGTCTACTTATTAACGCTCTGGCTTCATGATCTACGTCTCTATACCACAGCAGTCTAATGATACTTAGGATCTCAGTTGAGAAAACCTTCCCTCTAAGAAAGCGTCACTATTTCTGTCATTGAGTAGAGTAATTGCTAGCCAAAGCTTTAGATTGTTATGATAGCCAGAAAAATGTTCTTGCCTTGGGTGTTTTTTGTTCTGAAGGACGGAGGTCCCTGGTTTGACTGAGACTGCAGTACAGTAAGCGGCTAAGTGCAAGGCTCTTCTTCATTTATGAATAATCCTCCTCTCTGTACTCTGAGAGGAAGGAAGACTTTCAGGTCGTTATCCTGTGTCCTTGTATCCATGGGATGCCTTGGCTTCTTCTCATCAATTAGAAGCCAGTTTAATGATCCTGACTTGAGGCAGTGCTAGGTATTGAAAGTGGGGATTTATCTCTCCTTCTCTTTTTCTCTGGCCCCTTTCTCACCATCTGACAGCAAGGAGACTTTAATTTCCTCCATGTAATTTTTTGTTGTTGTTAAATGGCCATAGGCCTCATTTAACACTCAATTGCTTAAAAAGTTGTATCTCTGAATGTCCTTCTATAGCCATCTCTAGTCCTATGTGCAGGAAGCTTATGCCCCAGCAGGAAGCTATGCACCAGCCAGAACCTCTCCCGTCTCCAGACTAGGTGCTGGGTGCACCAGTGAGGAGGGATTCACACATGGGCCTAGTAATAGCGTAGACATCTTTTTTTTCCCCCCTTTTGCTTGAGTTATAGGTCTTGAAGAGTTAACATTGAGAATGCAAATCCCTTTTAAGACTTTTTGCAAATGACTGCTCGCCTGTCATTTTATTCCAAAGCTCCAAGCTCCATTACTATTGAAAGTATACTCCATTATTACTTCCTCTTTGCTTAGCTTAAATACCAGGATAAGTGAAATGGCTTGCGTGATGTGATTATTCGTTTTTGTGGGTCCAAATAAGCTGGATGTATTTAAGCTAGCTATTGTTAATTTTCCTGCCTTTTGTCCCCAAATAAACGTGTGAATGTGGTAATTTCTTCAACGTAATTAAAAGGAAAAATAAGTTAAGAATGATCAATAGTATAATAGCACATAACGATATAATGGCATCATGTAAGGCAGTTGAATGCAGCGTGTTTAACTCGATCTGAAAAGTGCACTGCAACCATAGCACGACTGACAGTGGGTGTGTGAGGGAAGGAGGCTCAATGTAGATGAGGGAGTATGATTTCTTCTATAAGTTAATGTTGAACGACTGGAACTAGTTTCTACCTCCCATGTGTTGCCCCAGGTAATTATGTAGCCATGCACACATTTTGGATAGATGTGCATAACTTTACAATAAATTAAAGCTGCAGTATGTAACCTTTTGGGCGCCCCGACCAAATTGACATAGAAATGTGAGTTAAACACAGTGTATAAAACATAATGAACACCTTCCTAATTTTGAATTGCACCCCGCTTTTTCCCTCAGAACAGCCTCCATTCACCGACGGTATGGACTCTACAAGGTGTGCATGTGTTCCACAGGGATGTTGGCCAATGTTGACTCCAATGCTTCCCACAGCTGTCAAGTTGGAATTTTAGCAACCAGGAAATGGCGGCGCGGTTTTCACATATTGCACCTTTTTTAAATATCAGAAATGTGTTATTGAGCTTCTTCTATTGAGATTCTCTCAATCTTCATACTCCTGTTCTCTTAGGGTGCACCACCCCCTCTCCATCCCTCTGTCCTCTCTCTCCTCCCCCTCTCCATAGGGAGGAAGAATGGTTCAATATCACTTCACAGTTCACACACTCTTGGCCAGGGAACACACCTTTTTAGTCTTTGTCTGAGGGGACAGAGGCCGCTGTCAGACTATTCTACCTGCTGACAGGAGGCACGGAGAGCTGGAGGATTAATTACGTCAAAGTGTTAGCGCCTGAGCGCTGGCTGGGCTGGCTGGCACTCTAATCATGAGGAAATTCTGGTCCGCCAGCCGTTGTGTGCCATTGATTAGTTCTCTCTGGGTTTTATTGACTTTAAGGAGTTCATATGAATTATCTTAAATCCATGTGAATTCACAATGCAGATGGCTTACATGTATAATTTATGCTGCTGCTCTTGCTTTTCACTCAATATGTATGTGAATGGTGTGTGTATGGACGTTTATGTGAATCGGAAAGGTTTGTATAGCAGTAGTTAAATAGAATGAGCTATGACTAGAATACAGTATCTAAAGTAAAACAATATTAAAGTGACCGGTGTTGACTGACTCGTACATTATAATAAGTGTGCTATTGGCACAGTGGGCGATTTAATTGTGGAATGAAAAATGTACCTCATCAACAATGCCCAGCAGCAGTTTCTAGGCTTGGTGGTGAATGGAAAATGTATCTTATCCATAGTGAGAAACCAAGTTTTGCATCTGTGGTAGGATCAGATCACAACATGCAGAGCAGCACATCAGACCAGACAGGTCCGGCTGCTCATTAACAATCAGGGGGACATGCTGCCAAAGTTGGGAGGTATTATGCAACCCAGATCTAGAGAGATGGCAGGCAGGCCTGTCTGATGGTGAGCTAAACAGATGTTGGGCTGTTTAGTCAGTGGCGAACCGTGACTATAGGACCTAGGGCTTCAGAGGGACCAAAAATCGTCCAATACGTTGTATCAAAATCAAGAAAATAACAAAAAACTTAGCATCACTTAAAACTTAGCATCACATGATATCTTCTGTAGTCGGACAATTCTAGTTGTAGTGAAGGAGGAGCAATGCTTTTTGATGACATCGTGAATGAATCACAGGCCTGGCCGCGCTTCGGGCTGCATACAAATGGACACAACACGTGACACACAGCATGAAATAATGCGACCAGCAAGACAAAAAAAACCACTGTTTACAACACCAATGGTAGCCTAACGCCGCTATCACACGATCACCAATAGTGACAACAACAGTGTCACATCAAAGGTGACAGGCTCGTTGTGCTGAAAGGACAGCGACCGTAATACCTGTGCACTCAACTGCCCTGAAGGAGAGCCGGTTTTGGTCGAACACATAGACACAGCTGATAGACAGACGACAGCAGTCACGCATCAATTAATGTTAAAGAATAAGCAGTCCATTCACTCCAGTAAGCCCCATGAAATCATAACAATACAAAAGCATTTTCAAAAATGAAATGAACAAACCAGCTATTACTTCCGATTGCAAATTATATTTCATCAGCTTAATCGCACTAACCGGTGATCTAAAGTTTCAATTTGGCCACTATGTTTCAGTCATTTTCAAAGCGATAACTAACAGCAAGCGAGCTGCAACAAAAAACAGTGCCACTCACCAGATGATAATCTGTAAATAAAGTTTGAAAGAAGATGAAAAGTTAATCTTGAAAAGGGTGATTTTTAACAAATTAGCGACAGCATCCACCTTGACGTTGATAACAGCTGCTGCAGCCACTGTCGCTATTGTGAAAATACTACAACACAAGCTAGCTAACTTTACTTGCCTTAGGCGGGGAAAACGACTGCTTGCACCACTGATTTTCTCTTGCGCTGTCAGTAGGCCTCTGAGAAAGCCTGGACACGTCACCTTTTTTTTTTTTACGGTCCCGCCCTTTACAAGTCAAAATGTGATTGGTTCATTCCGCTGTCACTCGAAAATTCTGCTCTAATACAGTTGAATGTTAGAAGCCTTCTGTCCAGCTTCTGAAGGCTGAGCCTATGGCTGGCTGACCAAGCTTGATATTTTTCTACCCAGAGACCAAAGAAAATCCTGATTGGATATTTTTTTAGATTCAAATGGTAAAGATGAAATATAAATTGAACTACATTTTAATCAATCGTTAGGCCTTCTCTGAAGGCCTAGATGGCCCTCAAGGTTCCCCACTTTGTTTAGTTGTGTGTCTCGCTGTCCTCTGGGGGGATAGATCTCTCTGGCGTAGTGCTCAGGTATGCAGGTATCTCAGCTCTCGCTGCTGCCGCTCTTTACATTGGAATTTTCATTATACCTGGATTGAAGATGCTTATAGCCTACTGTGCTTTCCCAATCCCTATACTGTTGAGATGCCATGAGAAAATCCTTCTGAAATCCACATAAGGCTCTGGATACACCTAAGCTATTTGACATATTGGTGTCGATGTGCTGTCTTTGAATTAAGTCTGAGAGTGGCAGAGAGCTGTACAGATGGTTATGGCTGCGATGGTAATTGAATAACCGTGTAACTGATTTTTATAGATCAAGACCCTCATGAATTGTTTTTATTTTCATGTAGGTCAACGTCACCTAATAGCAGGAGTGTTTACTAAGGATTATAAGCAATTGTTTTCCTAACTTGAACTTTCTACATCTAGTCCTCTTTCCAACTGTCCTTGGATGCTTGCGCAGCTAATATGCTAATGTTTATTTTTTTATTTTATTTAGCCTTTATTTAACTAGGCAAGTCAGTTAAGAACAAATTCTTATTTACAATGACAGCCTAGGAACAGTGGGTTAACTGCCTTGTTCAGGGGCAGAATGACAGATTTTTACCTTGTCAGCTCGGGGATTCGATTTTGCAACCTTTCGGTTACTGGCCCAATGCTCTAAACACTAGGCTACCTGCCGACCCTGTGTATGTGTGTGGAGTGTTATGGCACTTCATTAAAACAATTGTTTGTGTGGATTTTTTTTTACACAATGCACGTTTTCGTTGCTTGCTAGTAAATAAATAAATTGGTCTTTTAAAAAAGGTTGATGTGTCTGACTTCATGAATTATTCAACAGCAGTCAGCAAGGTTGTTCCTGCTATGAGTCCTATAATGAGCTAATGTTGTGTCAAATGGACAATGCGCCAATCCTCTCCAATTTGGCATGGTATAATATGATACATAATCTTCACTCAATTTTCTACACTAACCAATGCTGATCCGGTCCTAACCAATATTATGCCCTAGACGAGACCAAAAATACTGATGTCCTCCTATCCCCGCAAAGTAGAATATTAGCCTAGGCTATACAGCGTCGGTTCGCAATGTACTTCTATGAATGTCCATGTAAAACAGCCAATTTACCTTTTATCCCTGTCATTTTAGTTACATTAAATTCTGTCCATGCATTAAATACTCTCCATAATTACAGTAAATTCACTGTTCTCATTCTCGGAGTGGAAACGTTGTTTGCAGAGCTCAAAACCTTTTACACTTGTGAGAAACAAGTTTTGGTTCATTTCATACGATCATTTACATGCGCCATCTGCGCAATGAGCATGTCTGGTTTCTCTGTCTTGTCTTGTTGTGTGCGCGCCTGAGCATGTACCAGGCCTGCTTCTCACAAATGTCAAATGTAGGAAAATGCCCAGCTGGGATTTTTTTCTTCATCTCACACACTAAGTCAACAAAGTCATTTTTTTTTTTACATATGAAATAAACCAAAACATTCAAATTAGAACAGTTCCTCACAGTATTTGAAGAATCTTTCCAACACTCTCCCCCTCAATAATCCGTGTCACTGATAACTAGGTTATGGACATGATGCGTGTATTGGTTTCTATTTTAATGATTTGAACATTTCATCTTCATACTATAACATAGCTGTCATACTTTCCCTGTCAATTCATTATCTTATAGCCTACTTTCAGTAATGCCTAAAGTAGGCCTTGTTTAAAAAAAATAAGTTTTAAATGGAGAAATATTTGCTATTTTGGCTGGTTGAGAGAATGCCAAGTGTGCAAAGCTGTCATGAAGGCAAAGGGTGGCTTTTTGAAGAATATAAAATATAAAATATATTTTGATTTGTTTTGCACTTTTTTGGTTACTACATGATTCCATATGTGTTATTTAATAGTTTTGATGTCTTCACTATTATTCTACAATCTAGAAAATAGTAAAAATAAAGAAAAACCCTTGAATGAGTAGGTGTTCTAAAACTTTTGACCGGTAGCGTACGCTGGTTGCTTTGATTGACAGGTGCTTTTACAGGGGGTGTGAGAGTTCACTGATTCTCTCTATAGGCCTATATGTCCATTCAAAACGTTTTCCGAAATTAGCATGTCTGGACTCCATCTCTTTAATAAGAATCAAATGCTCCTGTCAAGATTTAATCTTGTAAAAAGCCTGTTTTCAGTAGGCTACATTATTTTTCTCATTACGGCATCCTCTCTTTCAAGAACATATGCCAATTCTGTCGAATGACCGCAGCAGCAGGGTTAGTGACGTTATGCAAATATTTCGAGAAAAGTGGGAGAAATCCCATCGGACTTCGTTTGACTGGTTTTGTGCTTCAAAATAGGATCTGTATTAAATGTTTTTATATGCCGAAAAGCCAACAGACAAGAACAAGGTAGGCATATATCTTTATTTGAACTCTGTTAAAGTTGTCAGTAGGAAAATGTGACAGATCCTCTTCAACCTGGCATTTGTTAACGTATTGATTCATATTTACCATAACATCAAATTTCAAGACCTTCACAGTCCTATACTGTTGGTTTCTTGTCAGTCTTCTCTCTGGTCATGTTAGCTTTGTCAGACAGCCAGCTCTGATCTGTGAGAGCAAACACACCATGTCATCGAATCGCTCTCTCCACCAACCTCTCCTCTCCGTCCTATCCCACAGGTAGAGGTCTCTCTCTGTGTCTCTCTCTGCAAAAAATAAAAACACAAACGCAGATTAAACTGCAACAACAATATTGACATCTCCAGTTGGCTATCCAAACCTTCAGTAGAATTCTGATTTGCACAGTCCTCCTACTCCGTTAAGCCTTTATCTCAAACATTGTTCTCTGAGTCCTAAATCCCGAGATTCAAAGTCATTCTGATGTGTTGATCCTCAGTAAGGGCGAGCCTTCAGGACTCAGCAGAGAGGAGAGGCTGCAGAGAGGCTCCTTATCTTTGTAGCAAGTCTAGCCATGATAATGTTAAAGTTCTTTAACCACACAGATGCCCAATGCGTTACAGCAAAAAATATTGCCACGCTGTTCAATCACCTGCCCATTGATTGCGCTGCAGCTGCAATGGGGTGGGGATGGGGTTGTGTTCAGGCTCACTATATGGTTTCCACTGGCTCTCCAGAAATAGCTACCCAGGCCAGCGGTGGCCCTGCCATGGAGACTGCTCTCATTGATCTGGAGCAGGAGAGGCTTGGCGCTTTTGGTCCATTCCAGTCCCTCAGTGTGGAAGGCTGTTTCTGGGCTTTGGTGTCTGTTTATGACTGAATCACTAATACTGCAGAGGAGGTTCGTCTGGCTTTTGTCTCTCTGACTGATTGAGGCACTGTCCTCTCAAACTGACTCTGAGTGGGAGGGTTAGGTGCATTCCTATGCCACACAGTTTGTATTAGGGCTGGGACTATACCATTATCGCGATACTAGTTGTTGTCGTGGCAAGGAAACAAAACAGGAGGTGGATTTAACTTCTTTAGGAAAACAGCCCTAATGTTGGAAACAAACATCATTATGTTGTTATCCAGAGTCACACATATATATTTGCCAAACTATAGCACACAATATTCTACATACAGCAGATTTTTAAAGGAACAAAGAGTTTGGTCTGCTTCGTGTTCATTTTTGCCATGGAAAAAAAACATGGCTATACTAGTATTGTCACAGCCCTAGTTTGTATGCAATGTGTGGTCTAGGGGTTAAGGAGTAATGTGAAGGAACCAGATCACCCGCATGAAACAAATCCAGTTAATTCCTGGTTTGGAATAAGCCTGTTCATCCGTCATTTGTATGTCGCTCTGTCATGGTTGGCTCTGGACTTTATACGCAGCGGGCTCATTATCAGGCTCCTATAATCTTATTGGTTTGTATTTGTGTTAGCATTCCACCTAATACAGCATCTATCTAGGCTTATCTCTCTGAGTCCCATTTAATGAGGGAACTTGCTAATTAAGTGGAAGAATTACTCACAGAGACTGTTTCTCCTGCATAGGGAGAGCATGAGGAGGTCATATCACATAGCTCTTCACCTATTAACCCCCAGACTGTTAGTTGGCACACACAAGTGAAAAATAAAGACTACAACAGAAACCGTCCTACTCTTAAATCATTTTCAAATCAAATTTTCTCTGTTGGGATTTTCCAGGGCCGATAAGATCCCATTCTTTTCATGCCCCTTCTCTCCTCAAAAAGCTCATTTATTTCTGCTGATGAGACAATGTTCAGGGGGGCAACAGTAATGGGAGTTCACAGAGACATTTCAGAGAAACTGCTATCTTAGGCAACATTAACTCCTATTAATTACCTCAGTGATTGGTATTCAGAGGCTGGTTGCCTGTAGGGGGAGGGGAGGATCAATTCTCTCAACCTGACGGTGCACTGGAAGAAAGGACCTTGATCATCCCCCTACTCCTTCTCTTTTTCTCCTGTATTGTAACTAACATAATGTGGCATGTAGCTTTCCATTCACTGGCCACTTCATCACTGTTTGACCGGGTCCAGTGGGGTTGTCACTCTCGCTAACATTGGCTCGGGAGGAATGTCAGTCTAAACTGAAGCATGGGGATCTCTAGGCTATTTTTAGACTCTTTAGAAGAGTGATTCCAGTGATTGTGCTGTGTTGTGAATTGATAGGCTCTATCGTCAGATGCTTATGTTTTGAAACACTGTTTCTGAAGAGTAGCCTAGCTCTCTGGTTTCCCAAGGGCCGATGCTGTAGGGAGGGTTTGCATGAATGGCGCTGCAGATGGAGTATTGATTTTGAAGCTGGCTGTATACTTTTTATTAAACACTCCTTCCATCTGCTAATTGTTTGCCCCCGACACAAGAAGTACAGTAGTAGCTAGCGTTATTGTTCAGTGAATTCACCTTGGACAGTAATGGATTTCCCAGAGTTATTTGTATCTGTAGCACCCTTTTGCCTTGACTGTTGTTTTTTCCCATTCTGCTGCGCTGAGGTAAATTTCTACTCTATCTTACCAGCGTCATAAAGCACAACATCTTAAATCATGGCCCCACGAGGCATGAGGCTCTCTCTCTACCACAAACAGCCACTTCTCCTTGGCGAGGGATAATGTCAAGTAGCACACCGGGTAATTGCATATGGGAAAGAGGAATCAGGGGTTTCAGTGTGTTTTAAGGTTGAAGGGTCTCTTGTCAAGGTAAACAGCGCGTGTGTATGTAGCCTAGGTTATATTTATTTCTACGTCTATGAAAGGGTGTGTGTGCGTGCTGTGTATTGAGTCTCAGGAGTCACAGTGCTCCCCTGTGGGAGTGATCTCAGCAGCCTTCAACCCAGCCTGGCCATCAGTTAGGCAGCAGCAGCACAGCGACTCAGGTAATAATATAGCTCTGACCAGCACACAACAGGGAACTGAGAAAGGACAGAAAGAAAAGCACTCTGAATAGGTTTTGGTTATGAAACCAATCGTCACTTGTCACTACAGATATTTTTATTTTATACCATCCATCTCTCGGACTACCGTTGTTTTTCCCCCTTCTTCCCAGGAATCAATTATAGAAGCAGACAATGAGCTGGAGCATTGAAATGTGTTATACAATGGAGTCTTACTTCTTGGTGTTACACACTTTATCAGCCCCTTTCAGGTAGTCTTTCAGTCAGGACCTTGTTCTGTCGCCTTGAGCCACTAAGACTCTTTCTGGAGCTCTTTCTGTTGTGAATGTGTAGAGGATAAACCTCTTACTGGGCTGGAACCAAAGCCTTTCAGGGTGCCAGGCCAACCCACAGCAGAAGAGGTTTAAGCCCAGGACAGAGGGTGAGGAGAGGACGGAGGACAAAGAGGGACACAGGGAGGGAGCCAGATGGGTAGGTCTCTCTGACGGCCGCCCTTTAGATTGAGCTGCATCTCCCCTATAACTATTCCCCAGGCCGTTGCTGTAAGTGAGAATGTATTCTCGGTCAACTCACCTGGTAAAATATGGGGTAAATAAATACGAAAGATGGAGAAATACTCTCCGTTCGCTCTTTAACCTTCCCTAGAGAGAAACTCTTTGACTTGATGTTTTCTCTCTCACTCTTTTTCAGTTTCTCTTTCAGTTTCTCTCTGTTTATCCTTCTCCCTCTTTTTCTCTTTCTCTGAGCGTGTGATAGGGAGAGTGTGCGCGAGAGGGAGAGACAATGCATACCAAAGTGCAAGTGTCTTTGTGCTTAAGAAACCTTCTTCTTATCAGTGACAGGCTCATTGATTACTGTCGCGACTGCCTTTCGATTGGTCCCTGTGATGAATGGGCCCGGGCCTAAGACATCCAGCTAGCACTCATCATTCTTCTTCTGGCAGAGCACAATATATCTGTGGTTTGTTGCCATGAGAAAATGCAGAATCTTCCCGGAAACATTCCTTCCTTGTCCCCGTATGTCCTCCACTCATAACATTTGGGCCAGATGACAGGCTGAACGGATATGAAGTCGTCCCCCGTGACACACAGGCGCACATGCACACTACGCAGGCGCACACATGAGCAAACAGATGAGCGTGCGCGCACTCAACCTCCCTAGTCCCCACAAGCGGGTCGGGCAGTGAGGCTGCTGGTTTTCCACTTTGTGATGGCACAGGGAGTGATTCATCTTCCAGGCTGTTGGCCTTGGTGGCCGTTATCATCCAGCTGTAATTGCCTAGTTTTTCACATGGCTGCTCCACTTGGCTCTGCTGTGTGTGCCTGTCTGGAAGAGGATTGTACAGTAGGAGAAATTACCATATTTACTCCACTGCTAATGTTTCTGTGCCTGTCTCTTCGCTCCTGTTATGGATGCTGTTATGGATGTAGCTAGCATATTATCAGAGTTAAACCCAGAGGCCCAACATCGCGATACTTCCGGGAACGCTTCACGAAGCAGACTTGACAGACCAGACGGGTTTGGGAAGTCAACGGGAGAAGTGAAAAATTCTTCCTTTTAGTTGTTCATTTTCTCAATCTAAAGACACAACGTAGATTCGAGCCAATGTCTGAAGTAGCTGGATGTGTTATTACTCCATCCTCATGAATGTGACAAACTGACACATTTTCATTTTCGCCAAAAACAAGTTTATATCGAACGAGTGCCTTTAATTTGACGGCCTGCACGGTCATGCCCGATGACGTGTTTCTGTGCATGAGCTCAGCTAGCCAATGTCGCAAAGACATTGTCTACAAGCATGATTGGGGATTTCTATTGGAGAAGCAGTTTCAAGTGTACTGTCTGTTATCGTACTTTTTAAACCATCTTATGCTGTGGTGATCAGCTTATCACATGTACATCTAGAATTCTAGATATTTCATGTAATACTCCTAGTCCAGTTAAAGTTGGAAATAGGGATGTACCTATTTTTGGCCGATACCGATATCCGATATTTTCCTTGCCATAAAACCGATATCCGATATTTTCCTTGCCATAAAACCCTGTACCGATAACCGATATTTAACATTTTAGTACAGTTAAATAGTTGAAACACACACACTGACCAAAAAGTTATTTTGTTAGCATTTACGTATGTCACCGTTACCAGTAAAACATAATCAAAACCAATTTCTTTCACTAACTTGCTGTGCTGTTTCATTGTTCATTTGATCAGTCGTTTCATTCTCAACCATGATTTCATTATACACGTCAAAGCAGTGGAGTTTCAGCTCTGTCTGTCGGTCCGTGGCGCTTCTTCCTCGGTGCGCACTGTCACTGTGTCCATTTCCATCTTGTCCAGCTGTGTCTGTAACATTTCACGTAAACCCTGTTTCTTGTCTGCATCGAAGTAGCGGTCCTTGTACCTAGCATCGAGCATGGTTGGGACACAGTAAAGAAGCTCAGAGAATGCCACCGACTAGCTTGTTCACAGCCTCTAGTAGAGTACTTTTCCAAGTTAACCCCACGGTCTGTGTCGGCAGTTTTGTTGAGCAGGCGTTTCAATGCCATGACGGAGGGTATCACGTCTGCTGCAGATGCAGTTTATGAGCTTATTTCTCCAGTCAGTTGTTAGAATGGAGCTAGGAGTGTGTTCATGTTTCCTAGATGTTCTCAAATGCCATTGAAATGGCAGCAGCGGTATGAGAACCAGCACATTCTTGAGCATGCAATACGGCTTTCCTCAGTACCAAATCCTCGTCGACTCACCGTTCTGTCAGACTCAGCATGCTCATGGGGCTGACATCGCTGGTCCAAATGTCAATCGTGAAGCTAATAACAGTGACACACGCCCATAGCAAGTAGCTCATGGATGTGCTTTTCAACAATACTGTGTAACTCTGGTAGGGCAACATCTGAAAAATAGCTCCTACTTGGTAGAGTGTACCTGGGCTCGAGGTGCTCGACCAGTCGGCGAAAGCCAACATCATCCATGACAGAGAACGGTTGATGGTCAAGAGCAATAAATTCCATTATCTTGGCGTTAATGGATTTCGCCTTTGCGTGTCTCGCGGAAATGTTCTTACTCTTTCAAATGACTGCTCGACTTGTTGACTGCTTGATCCACACAGCAGACATTGTGGGCTAAGTCAGGAATGCTGTGTTGCACGTGTAGTGCTGTAATTTCCGTGGCGTCATTACGCCATCTACCTACGTTATATAGGTATGCACGTCAGCTTTGACTAGAGGTCAACCGATTAATCGGAATGGCCGATTAATTAGGGCCGATTTCAAGTTTTCATAACAATCGGTAATCGGTATTTTTGGACACCGATTTGCCAATATTCTTAATTTCTTTTTCTTTTTAATACACCTTTATTTAACTAGGCAAGTCAGTTAACCTCTCTAGGGCAGGTGGCACCAAATCGTCCCACCTACGTAACAGCCAGTTGAATCCTGTGGCGCGATTTTCAAATACCTTAGAAATGCTATTACTTCAATTTCTCAAACATATGACTATTTTACACCATTTTAAAGACAAGACTCTTGTTAATCTAACCACACTGTCCGATTTCAAAAAGGCTTTACAACGAAAGCAAAACATTAGATTATGTCAGCAGAGTACCCAGCCAGAAATAATCAGACACCCATTTTTCAAGCTAGCATATAATGTCACAAAAACCCAGAAGACAGCTAAATGCAGCACTAACCTTTGATGATCTTCATCAGATGACACACCTAGGACATTATGTTATACAATACATGCATGTTTTGTTCAATCAAGTTCATATTTATATCAAAAACCAGCTTTTTACATTAGCATGTGACGTTCAGAACTAGCATACCCCCCCGCAAACTTCCGGGGAATTTACTAACAATTTACTAAATTACTCACGATAAACGTTCACAAAAAGCATATCAATTATTTTAAGAATTATAGATACAGAACTCCTCTATGCACTCTATGTCCGATTTTAAAATAGCTTTTTGGTGAAAGCACATTTTGCAATATTTTAAGTACATAGCCCAGCCATCACGGGCTAGCTATTTAGACACCCAGCAAGTTTAGCCTTCACCAAAATCAGATTTACTATAACAAAAATGTTATTACCTTTGCTGTTCTTCGTCAGAATGCACTCCCAGGACTTCTACTTCAATAACAAATGTTGGTTTGGTCCCAAATAATCCATCGTTATATCCTAACAGCGGCGTTTTGTTCGTGCGTTCACGACACTATCCGAAATGGTAAATAAGGGTCACGAGCATGGCGCATTTCGTGACAAAAAAATTCTAAATATTCCATTATCGTACTTCGAAGCATGTCAACCGCTGTTTAAAATCAATTTTTATGCAATTTATCTCGTAAAAAAGCGATAATATTCCGACCGGGAATATGCGTTTAGCTAAATAGAGGGAAAAAAAGAAAGACGGGGGCGACCAGTGCACGCGCCTAATGCCCATTGTTTACTGATCGGCCACTTGACAAAGGCGATCATGTGTTTCAGCCTGGGGCTGCAATGACGACATTCAGCTTTTTCCCGGGCTCTGAGAGCCTATGGGAGCCGTGGGAAGTGTCACGTTACCACAGAGATCCTTTGTTTTGGAAAGAGATGTCAAAGAAAGCCAATAAATGGTCAGACAGGCCACTTCCTGTAAAGGAATCTCTTAGGTTTTTGCCTGCCATATGAGTTCTGTTATACTCACAGACATCATTCAAACAGTTTTAGAAACTTTTGGGTGTTTTCTATCCATATCTAATAAGTATATGCATATTCTAGTTACTGGGTAGGAGTAGTAACCAGATTAAGTCGGGTACATTTTTCATCCGGCCGTGTAAATACTGCCCCCTAGCCCTAAGAGGTTAAGAACTCATTCTTATTTTCAATGACGGCCTAGGAACGGTGGGTTAACTGCCTTGTTCAGGGGCAGAACGACATATTTTTTACTTGTCAGTTCGGGGATTCGTTTTTGCAACCTTCCGGTTACTAGTCCAACGCTCTAAACACCTGCCTTACATTGCACTCCACGAGGAGCCTGCGTGGCAGGCTTGACTACCTGTTACGCGAGGGCAGCAAGAAGCCAAGGTAAGTTGCTAGCTAGCATTAAACTTATCTTATAAAAAACAGTCAATCTTAACATAATCACTAGTTAACTACACATGGTTGATGATATTACTAGTTTATCTAGCGTGTCCTGCGTTGCATATAATCGATGCGGTGCCTGTTCATTTCTCATTGAATCACAGCCTACTTCGACAAACGGTGATGATTTAACAAGCGCATTTGCGAAAAAAGCACTGTCGTTGCACCAATGTACCTAACCATAAACATCAATGCCTTTCTTTAAAATCAATACACAAGTATATATTATTAAACCTGCATATTTAGTTAATATTGCCTGCTAACATGAATTGTGTCACTTCTCTTGCGTTCCGTGCAAGCAGTCAGGGTATATGCAGCAGTTTGGGCTGCCTGGCTCATTGCAAACTGTGTGAAGTCCATTTATTCCTAACCAAGGCCGTAATTAATTATGACATAATATTGAAGGTTGTACAATGTAACAGCAATATTTAGACTTAGGGATGCCATCCGTTAGATAAAATACGGAACTGTTCCGTATTTCACTGAAAGAATAAACGTTTTGTTTTCGAAATGATAGTTTCGGGATTCTACCATTTTAATGACCAAAGGCTCGTATTTCTGTGTGTTATTATGTTATAATTAACTATGATTTGATAGAGCAGTCTCACTGAGCGATGGTAGGCACCAGCAGGCTCGTAAGCATTCATTCAAACAGCACTTTCGTGCATTTGCCAGCAGCTCTTCGCAATGCTTCAAGCATTGTGCTGTTTATGACTTCAAGTCTATCAACTCCCGAGATTAGGCTGGTGTAACCGAAGTGAAATGGCTAGCTAGTTAGCGGGGTGCGCGCTAATAGCGTTTCAAACGTCATTCGCTCTGAGACTTGGAGTAGTTGTTCCCCTTGCTCTGCATGGGTAACGCTGCTTCGAGGGTGGCTGTTGTCGATGTGTTCCTGGTTCGAGCCCAGGTAGGAGCGAGGAGATGGATGGAAGCTATACTGTTACACTGGCAATACTTAAGTGCCTATAAGACCATCCAATAGTCAAAGGTATATGAAATACAAATTGTATAGAGAGAAATAGTCCTATAATTCCTATAATAACTACAACCTAAAACTTCTTACCTGGGAATATTGAAGACTCATGTTAAAAGGAACCACCAGCTTTCATATGTTCTCATGTTCTGAGCAACGAACTTAAATGTTAGCTTTTTTACATGGCACATATTGCACTTTTACTTTCTTCTCCAACACTTTTTTTTTGCATTATTTAAACCAAATTGAACATGTTTCATTATTTATTTGAGGCTAAATTGATTTTATTGATGTATTATATTAAGTTAAAATAAGTGTTCATTCAGTATTGTTGTAATTGTCATTATTACAAATACCGATTTAAAATCAGCCGATTTAAAAAAAAAAATTAAAAAAAAAAATGTAAAAAATGTATCGGCTTTTTTTGGTCCTCCGATAATCGTTATCGGCGTTGAAAAATCATTATCGGTCGACCTCTAGCTTTGACATCGATTTTGCCCATTAAGCTAGCCGAATTGGGCATTTTTGGCTAATATCGTGTGATTCCGATATGCTTATCGATATTTTGTGCATCCCTGGTCGGAAAACTAAAGGGTTAACTCCCAGTAACAAACAAACAAAATGAATTTGTCTCGTGTTTTCTTACAGCCATTTGTAGTATCACTGCTCAGCCTTTGGTGACCAAGTCAGAACACAGTATCTGTTCTTCTCCACTCAAACCACTCACATAAAGGTTTCAACATGTATGCAGAGCTTTTGACGGAATCGTTCTTCTAGAACATTCATAGAATCAATGTTGTGTACTCTACCTCCTCAGTATGTCTATGGAAAACACAGAGGGGAATACTTTTCACCATCTTGTTCCTGCTTCACACACACTGGCCTGGCGTAGTACAACTCATGCAGAGAAATACATGCAGTGTGTCGATCCCACAATGGAAATACTTCAAGTGGAAATAAATGTTTAGGCTGGCTAAATCTAATTTGTTTTGAATAATAATGACACGGCTGACCGAGCGAGAATAACCCCTTAGTTGAAACAATACACTTAGTGGCGATCTCACCAACTCTGAATGCTAGAACCACTAAACGTTTAGGCGACTAGGCTAGATTGCTTTAGAGGCAGAAGGACCATGTAATGTTTTGTCTTTGAACCCATCCTACTCGGCGGGCGGCTGCTCTGCTTTGTTATTGAACCCATCCTACTCGGAGGGCGGATGCTCTGCTTTGTTATTGAACCCATCCTACTCGGAGGGCGGATGCTCTGCTTTGTTATTGAACCCATCCTACTCGGAGGGCGGCTGCTCTGCTTTGTTATTGAACCCATCCTACTTGGAGGGCGGATGCTCTGCTTTGTTATTGAACCCATCCTACTCGGAGGGCGGATGCTCTGCTTTGTTATTGAACCCATCCTACTCGGAGGGCGGATGCTCTGCTTTGTTATTGAACCCATCCTACTCGGAGGGCGGATGCTCTGCTTTGTTATTGAACCCATCCTACTCGGAGGGCGGATGCTCTGCTTTGTTATTGAACCCATCCTACTCGGAGGGCGGATGCTCTGCTTTGTTATTGAACCCATCCTACAGCATCCCTCCTCCTGTCAACCCCTCTTTCTCTTCCCTGCTTCACTTCCCTGGTTAATCAGAGTCCGACACGGGTGGGAATGAGAACAAATTGAGCCAGTCAGCTGAGGATCTATAGAAAATGTCGAAGGTGGAGGGGAAGATTTAGAGAAGACCTAGTGAATGGCATTGAAACGGTTTCTCTTTTGTCCCTTCCCTGTGCCTTTAGAGATCCATCTTAAAGCTGAGATATTGTAGAGATGGGCATCGGTAGTGTAGACACAGACCCACCCCTACTTGTATGGTAGTCATTATGTCACAATACCCCTCAGCTAAGCTGTCAGTCAGTCATGCTTGAAATGCTGTCTTCTCACTACTTGTTCCTCATCCTTCAGGTGTGTGTGTGTGTGTGTGTGTACACAGTCAAAACAAATTTTATTGGTCACATGCACATGGTTAGCAGATGTTATTGCGAGTGTAGCGAAATGCTTATGCTTCTAGATCCGACAACAAGTGCAACAATATCTAACGGGTAATAGCTAACAATTCCACAGCAAAACCTAATACACACAATCTAGTAAAGGAATGGGATAAGAATGTATAAGTATAGAATGAGCAGTGACAGAGTGGCTAAGATACGACAGTAAAGAATAGATAGTGAAGGATACAGTATATACATATGAGATGAGTAATACGAGATATGTGAACATTCTTAACTTCTCTAGGGTAGGGGGCAGTATTTTCACGGCCGGATGAAAAACGTACCCAAATTAAATGGCCTACTACTCGGGCCCAGGAACTAGAATATGCATATTATTAGTAGATTTGGATAGAAAACACTCTGAAGTTTCTAAAACTGTTTGAATGATGTCTGTGAGTATAACAGAACTCATATGGCAGGCAAAAACCTGAGAAAAATCTATCCAGGAAGTGAGAATTCTGGTGCTTGTAGTCCTTTCAAGTCATTGCCAATCGAACACACAGTGAGTTAGGGTTCATTTTGCACTTCCTAAGGCTTCCACTAGATGTCAACAGTCTTTAGAAAGTTGTTTGAGGCTTCTGGAATGAACAGAGAGTGAACAAGAAGGTGGGGAAGTTGGTGACCCAGGGAAGGACATTGGCGCGCATTCACGTGAGAGTTAGCTGTGTTCCAAAACGTTTTTCAAGACACTGGAATCGTCCGGTTGGAATATTACTGAAGTTTCACGTTATAAAGGCCCTAAAGATTGATGCTTTACAACGTTTGACATGTTTGAACGAACGTAAATAGAACTTGCGTGGCAGGCTGACAACCTGTTACACGAGTGCAGCAAGGAGCCAAGGTAAGTTGCTAGCTAGCATTATACTTATCTTATAAAAACAATCAATCTTAAGATTTTTACCACTTGTTAACTACGCATGGTTGATGATATTACTAGTTTATCTAGCATGTCCTGCGTTGCATATAATCAATGCGGTACCTGTTAATTTATCATCGAATCACAACCTACTTCGCCAAACGGATGATGATTTAACAAGCGCATTCGCGAAAAAAGCAATGTCGTTGTACCTAACCATAAACATCAATGTCTTTCTTAAAATCAATACGCAAGTATATATTTTTAATGCCTTTCTTAAAATCAATACACAAGTATATATTTTTAATGCCTTTCTTAAAATCAATGCACAAGTATATATTTTTAAACCTGCATATTTAGTTAATATTGGCTGCTAACATGAATTTCTTTTAACTAGGCAAATTGTGTCACTTCTCTTGCGTTCTGTGCAAGCAGAGTCAGGGTATATTCAGCAATTTGGGCCGCCTGGCTCGTTGCGAACTGTGTGAAGATCATTTCTTCCTAACAAAGACCATAATTAATTTACCAGAATCATAATTATGACATAACATTGAAGGTTGTGCAATGTAACAGCAATAGTTAAACTTAGGGATGCCCCCTGTTAGATGAAATACGGAACGGTTCCGTATTTCACTGAAAGAATAAACGTTTTGTTTTCGAAATGATAGTTTCCGGGTTTGACCATATTAATGACCTAATGCTCGTATTTCTGTGTTATTATATTATAATTAAGTCTATGATTAGATATTTGATAGAGCAGTCTGACTGAGCGGTGATAGGCAGCAGCAGGCTCATAAGCATTCATTCAAACACATCTAGTGCATCTTCTCCAATACACTTCCTTATAAACTTGCTCACTGAGTCAGCGTATACATCAATGTTATTGTCTGAGGCTACCCGGAACATATCCCAGTCCATGTGATCGAATCAATCTTGAAGCATGGAATCCGATTGGTCAGACCAGCGTTGGATAGACCTAAGCACGGGCGCTTCCTGTTTTACTTTCTGCCTATAGGAGGGGAGCAACAAGATGGAACCATGGTCAGATTTGCCAAAAGGAGGGTGGGGGAGGGCCTTGTATGCATCGCAGAAGTTAGAATAGCATTGGTCGAGCATGTTACTCGCTTGTGTACTGCAATCGAAATGCTGATAGCCTTTAGGTAGCCTCAAATTAGCTTTGTTGAAATCCCCAGCAACAATAAATGCAGCCTCATGATATATGGTTTCCAGCTTGCATAAAATCCAGTGAAGTTCCTTGATGGCCGTCTTGGTATCCGCTTGCCGGAGGGATATACACGGTTGTGACTATAACCGAGGATAGTTCTCTTGGGAGAAAATACTTTCACATTTGAGTGTGAGGAAGGTGAGAGGTGCAGACAAAGCATCCACTTTGGGAAAATCGTATTCCCGGTCGTTGTGCTGGTAAGTTGACGTTGCTCTGATATCCAATAGTTCTTCCCGGCTGTATGTAATAACACAAGGTTTTCTGGGCTAACAATGTAAGAAATAATACATTAAAAAATAAAAATACTATACAGTTTCCTAAGGACTAGAAGCGAAGCTGCCATCTCTATCGGCGCCATCTTGTACCCTGAAAGACTCGCAGTCACACACACACACACACACACACACACACACACACACACACACACACACACACACACACACACACACACACACACACAGTAGTGTAAGGTGGACTGAAGAGACTCATGGTTCTGTCAGCAGCGGCAGCATCATCAGTGGAGCTGTCTGTTTTCAGTAAGGTCACTTAGTCTCTATAGTGCTGTTATTAGACACATGCTCTCCCAGGCTGTGGAGGGAGAAGCACTGACTGCTGTGCTGCTGTCAGAGGAAACATCCACAGCACAGAGCCACTCTGCTCTGTGGTGGGAGATTTGCATGCAAGCCGGCAGAGGTGGATGGTAGCAGTGTCCTGAGCTTTTGCCCTGTCCTCTCGGTCTCCCTGTAGTCAGCATTGTTGTAGAATACACACAGACATGCGCACCAGTGTACGTACACACACACACACACACAGTCAATTGCACAGACTTCATAGACTATGGTTGCTTTTTGTTGTAAAGTTTCCCTTACCAACTGCATATTAATTAGTCAACGTCGTGATAGTTTTGCCAGAAACTCTTAACGTGCCCAGACCACCTACTTGTTCAAATCAAATGTTATTGGTCACATACACGTGTTTAGCAGATGTTATTGCGGGCGTAGTGAAATACTTGTGCCTCTAGCTCCGACAGTGCAGTAATATCTAACCGTTTCACAACATATACCCAAAATGCACGTAAATCTAAGTAAGGAATGGATTAAGAATGTATATACATATACGTCAGAGCGGAATTGGACTAAGATACAGTGGCATAGTATATAGAGTACAGTATATACATATGAGATGAGTGATGCAATATTTACACACAATGTGACTAAGATACCGTAGAATATTATAGAGTACAGTTTACACATGAGATGAGTAATGCAAGATACAGAGACGACATTAAAGTGGCCTGTGATTCCTAATCTATGTCTGTAGGCAGCAGCCTGGAGATGGCTGTTTAACAGTCAATGGTGTAGTATAGAATACAATACACTATATACATATGAAATGGGTGTAGCAATATGTAAGCACAATTTAAAAGTGACTAAGATTATGTAGAATAGTGTGGAGTGCAGTTTATACATATGAGATGAGTAAAGCTAGATACGGAACATTATTAAAGTGGCTAGTGATCCATTTCTAAAAGTGGCCAGTGATTCCTAATCTATGTCTATAGGCAGCCACCTCTGATGTGCTAGTGATGACTGTTTAGCAGTCTGATGGCCTTAAGATAGAAGCTATTTTTCAGTCACTCGGTCCCAGCTTTGATGCACCTGTACTGACCTCGCCTTCTGGATGATAGCGGGGTGGTTGGTGTCCTTGATGATCTTTTTGGCCTTCCTATGGCATTGGGTGCTGTTGGTGTCCTGGAGGGTGGGAAGTTTGCCCCCGGTGATGGGTTGGGCAGACCGCACCACCCTCTGGAGAGCTTTGCGGTTGTGGGCGGTGCAGTTGCCGTGCCAGGATGTGATACAGCCCGACTGGATACTCTCAATTGTGCATCTGTAAACGTTTGTGAGGGATTTCGGTGTTTAGCCAAATTTCTTTAGCCTCCTGAGGTTAAAGAGGCGCTGTTGCACCTTCTTCACCACACTGTCTGTGTGGGTGGACCATTTCAGTTTGTCAGTGATGTGTACACAGAGGAACTTGAAGCTTTCCACCTTTTCCACTGCGGTCTTGTCAATGTGGATAGGGGTGCTCCCTCTGCTGTTTCCTGAAGTCCACAATCATCTCCTTAGTTTTGTTGACGTTGAGTGAGAGGTTATTTTCCTGGCAACACATTCCAAGTCCTCACCTCCTCCCTGTAGGCTGTCTCGTCATTGTTGGTAGTCAAGCCCACTACTGATGTGTCATCTGCAAACTTGATGATTGAGTTGGAGGCGTGCATGGCCACACAGTCATGGGTGAACAGGGAGTACAGGAGGGGGCTGAGCATGCACCCTTGTGGGGCCCCAGTGTTGAGGATCAGCGAAGAGGTGTTGTTTCCTACCTTCAACACCTGTGGGCGACCCGTCAGGAAGTCCAGGAGCCAGTTGCACAGGGCAGGGTTCAGACCCAGGGCCTCAAGCTTGATGATGAGCTTGGAGGGTTACTATAATGTTGAATGCTGAGCTATAGTCAATGAACAGCATTCTTACATAGGAATGCCTCTTATCCAGATGGGACAGGGCAATGTGATGGCGATTGCATCGTCTGGATCTATTAGGGGAGTAACCAAATTGAAGTGGGTCTAGGGTGGCAGGTAATGTGGAGGTGATATGATCCTTGACTAGTCTCTCAAAGCACTTCATGATGACAGAGGTGAGTGCTACGGGGGGAGAGTCATTCAGTTAAATTACCTTTGCTTTCTTAGGTACAGGGACAATGGTGGCCATCTTGAAGCATGTGGGGACAACAGACTGGGAAAGGAAGAGATTGAATATATCTGTGAACACACCAGCCAGCTGGTCTGCGCGTGCTCTGAAGACGTGGCTATGGATACCATCTGGGCCGGCAGCCTTGCGAGGGTTAACGCGCTTAAATGTCTTACTGACATCGGCCACGGAGAAGGGGAGCCCGCAGTTGGCGGCACTGTATTATCCTCAACGCGAGCGAAGAAGGTGTTCAGCCTGTCCGGAAGCAAGACGTTGGTGTCCGCGACGTGGCTGGTTTTCCTTTTATAATCCGTGATTGTCTGTAGACCATGCCACATGCAGTTGAAGTCGGAAGTTTACATACACCTTAGCCAAATAAATTTAAACTCAGTTTTTCACAATTCCTGACATTTAATTCTAGTAAAAATTCCCTGTCTTAGGTCAGTTAGGATCACCACTTTATTTTAAGAATGTGAAATAGGACTCGTTTTACTGTTGATATAGATACTTTTGTACCTGTTTCGCACCAAAGTACGATAATCTCTAGGAGACAGAACGTGTCTCCTTCCTGAGCGGTATGACAGCTGGGTGGTCCCATGGTGTTTATACTTGCGTACTATTGTTTGTACAAATGAACGTGGTACCTTCAGGCGTTTGGAAATTGCTCCCAAGGATGAACCAGACTTGTGGAAGTCAAAAAAAAGATTTCTGAGGTCTTGGCTGATTTCTTTTGATTTTCCCATGATGTCAAGCAAAGAGGCACTGAGTTTGAAGGTAGTCCTTGAAATACATCCACAGGTACACCTCCAATTGACTCAGATGATGTCAATTAGCCTATCAGAAGCTTCTAAAGCCATGACATCATTTTCTGGAATTTTCCAAGCTGTTTAAAGGCACAGTCAACTTAGTGTATGTAAACTTCTGACCCACTGGAATTGTGATACAGTGAAATCTGTCTGTAAACAATTGTTGGAAAAATTACTTGTGTCATGCACAAAGTAGATGTCCTAACCGACTAGCCAACACTATAGTTAACCTGTTGGGGATAGGGGGCAGTATTTGCACGGCCGGATAAAAAACGTACCCGATTTAATCTGGTTACTACTCCTGCCCAGTAACTAGAATATGCATATAATTGTTTGATTTGGATAGAAAACACCCTAAAGTTTCTAAAACTGTTTGAATGGTGTCTGTGAGTATAACAGAACTCATTTGGCAGGCCAAAACCTTAGAAGATTCCAAACAGGAAGCGCTCTCTCTGACCATTTCATGGCCTTCTTGATCATCTCTAACCAAAACAGGGGATCTCTGGCATGACGTGACATTTTCTAACGCTCCCATAGGCTCTCAGAAGGCGCCAGAACGATGAATGGTGGCTTTGCAGGCCCTGGCTGAAAAACATTAGCACATTTTGTAAGTGGTCGATCTGAGGACAATGAGACTGGAGGCGCGTGCACGAGCCGACACCATGTTTACTTTCTCTCTCTTTGAACGAAAACAACGACTCCCGGTCGGAATATTATCGCTTTTTTACGAGATAAATAGCATAAAAATTGATTTTAAACAACGGTTGACATGCTTCGAAGTACGGTAATGGAACATTTTGAATTTTTTTGTCACGAAACGCGTCGGGCGCCTCACCCTTCGTCACCCTTGGATAGTGTCTTGAACGCACGAACAAAACGCCGCTATTTGGATATAACTATGGATTATTTGGAACCAAACCAACATTTGTTATTGAAGTAGAAGTCCTGGGAGTGCATTCTGACGAAGACAGCAAAGGTAATCAAACTTTTCTAATAGTAAATCGGAGTTTGGTGAGTACCACACTTGGTGGGTGTCAAAATAGCTAGCCTGTGATGGCCGGGCTATCTACTCAGAATATTGCAAAATGTGCTTTCACCGAAAAGCTATTTTAAAATCGGACATAGCGAGTGCATAAAGGAGTTCTGTATCTATAATTCTTAAAATAATTGTTATGTTTTTTGTGAACGTTTATCGTGAGTAATTTAGTAAATTCACCGGAAGTGTTCGGTGGGAATGCTAGTCACATGCTAATCACATGCTAATGTAAAAAGCTGGTTTTTGATATAAATATTAACTTGATTGAACAAAACATGCATGTATTGTATAACATAATGTCCTAGGATTGTCATCTGATGAAGATCATCAAAGGTTAGTGCTGCATTTAGCTGTGGTTTGGGTTTATGTGACATTATATGCTAGCTTGAAAAATGGGTGTCTGATTATTTCTGGCTGGGTACTCTGCTGACATAATCTAATGTTTTGCTTTCGTTGTAAAGCCTTTTTGAAATCGGACAGTGTGGTTAGATTAACGAGAGTCTTGTCTTTAAAATGCTGTAAAATAGTAATATGTTTGAGAGATTGAAGTAATAGCATTTCTAAATTACTACACAAAAAACAGAACAATTATTTTAAGAATTATAGATACAGAACTCCTCTATGCACTCGATATGTCCGATTTTAAAATAGCTTTTCGATGAAAGCACATTTTGCAATATTCTAAGTAGATAGCCGGCATCACAGGGCTAGCTATTTAGACACCCAGCAAGTTTAGCATTCACCAAAGTCAGATTTACTATAAGAAAAATGTTACTAACTTTGCTGTCTTCGTCAGAATGCACTCCCAGGACTTCTACTTCAATAACAAATGTTGGTTTGGTCCCAAATAATCCATAGTTATGTTCAAACAGCGGCGTTTTGTTCGTGCGTTCAAGACACTATCCGAAGGGTAAATAAGGGTTACGAGCATGGCACATTTCGTGACAAAAAAATTCTAAATATTCCATTACCGTACTTCGAAGCATGTCAACCGCTGTTTAAAATCAATTTTTATGCCACTTTTCTCGTAAAAAAGCGATAATATTCCGACTGGCAAAGCCTGTTTACATTCAACGAGAGAAAAAGTAAAAGCATGCTATCCACTCATGCACGAGCCTCGTCTAATGGCCCTCTGATAGAGCACTTGCCAAACGCGCTAGTGTGTTTCAGCCTGGGCCTTGAATTACGTCATTCAGCTTTTTCCCGGGTTCTGAGAGCCTATGGGAGCCGTAGGAAGTGTCACGTTACAGCAAAGATCCTCAGTCTTCAATAAAAAGAGCCAAGATGAACAGCAACTTGTCAGGCAGGCCACTTCCTGGTCAGAATCTTCTCAGGTTTTTGCCTGCCATAGGAGTTCTGTTATACTCACAGACACCATTCAAACAGTTTTAGAAACTTTAGGGTGTTTTCTATCCAAAGCCAATAATTATATGCATATTCTAGTTACTGGGCAGGAGTAGTAACCAGATTAAATCGGGTACGTTTTTTATCCGGCCGTGTAAATACTGCCCCCTATCCCCAACAGGTTAAATTGGGTACGTTTTTCATCCGGCCGTGAAAATACTGCCCCCTACACCCCAACAGGTTAACAAGAAATTTGTGGAGTGGTTGAAAAACGAGTTTTAATGACTCCAACCTAAGTATGTAAACTTCCAACCTCAACTGTACGTCTCGTGTCTGAGCAATTGAACTGGGACTCAACTTTGTCCCTATACTGACGTTTAGCCATCCTGATTGATTGCTTTGCGGAGGGAATAAATACACTGTTTGTTCCATTGTTCCTTCCATATTCCCTTTTTGCCCTGGTTAAATGCAGTGGTTCGCGCTTTCAGTTTTGCACGAATGCTCCCATCTATCCGCGGTTTCTGGTTGGGGTAGGTTTTAGTCACAGTGTGTACAACATCTCCTATGCAATTTCTAATAAATTCATTCATCGTATCGGTATATGTCAATATTATTTTCTGAAGCTACTCTGAACATATCCCAGTCCGCGAGATCAAAACAATCTTGAAGTGTGGATTCCGATTAGTCAGACCAGCGTTGAATAGTCCTTACCACGGGTGTTTTCTGTTTGAGTTTCTACCTATAGGAGGTGAGGAGCAAGATGGAATCTATGTCCGATTTGCCTAATAGAGGGCAGGGGAGGGCCTTACAGTGGGGGAAAAAAGTATTTGATCCCCTGCTGATTTTGTACGTTTGCCCACTTACAAAGAAATGATCAGTCTATAATTTTAATGGTAGGTTTATATGAACAGTGAGAGACAGAATAACAACAAAAAAATCCAGAAAAACGCATGTCAAAAATGTTAGAAAATGATTTGCATTTTAATGAGGGAAATAAATATTTGACCCCTCTGCAAAACATGACTTTGTTTGGCAATCAGAGGTCAGACGTTTCTTGTAGTTGGCCTCCAGGTTTGCACACATCTCAGGAGGGATTTTGTCCCACTCCTCTTTGCAGATCTTCTCCAAGTCATTAAGGTTTCGAGGCTGACGTTTGGCAACTCGAACCTTCAGCTCCCTCCACAGATTTTCTATGGGATTAAGGTCTGGAGACTGGCTAGGCCACTCCAGGACCTTAATGTGCTTCTTCTTGAGCCACTCCTTTGTTGCCTTGGCGTGTGTTTTGGGTCATTGTCATGTTGGAATACCCATCCACGACCCATTTTCAGTGCCCTGGCTGAGGGAAGGAGGTTCTCACCCAAGATTTGACGGTAAATGGCCCCGTCAAATGATGTGGTGAAGTTGTCCTGTCCCCTTAGCAGAAAAATACCCCCAAAGCATAATGTCTCCACCTCCATGTTTGACGGTGGAGATGGTGTTCTTGGGGTCATAGGCAGCATTCCTCCTCCTCCAAACACGTTGAGTTGATGCCAAAGAGCTCCATTTTGGTCTCATCTGACGACAACACTTTCACCAGTTGTCCTCTGAATCATTCAGATGTTCATTGGCAAACTTCAGACGGGCATGTATATGTATTCTTGAGCAGGGGGACCTTGCGGGCGCTGCAGGATTTCAGTCCTTCACAGCGTAGTGTGTTACCAATTGTTTTCTTGGTGACTATGGTCCCAGCTGCCTTGAGATCATTGACAAGATCCTCCCGTGTAGTTCTGGGCTGATTCCTCACCGTTCTCATGATCATTGCAACTCCATGAGGTGAGATCTTGCATGGAGCCCCAGGCCGAGGGATATTGACAGTTCTTTTGTGTTTCTTCCATTTGCGAATAATCGCACCAACTGTTGTCACCTTCTCACCAAGCTGCTTGGTGATGGTCTTGTAGCCCATTCCAGCCTTGTGTAGGTCTACAATCTTGTCCCTGACATCCTTGAAGAGCTCTTTGGTCTTGGCCATGGTGGAGAGTTTGGAATCTGATTGATTGATTGCTTCTGTGGACAGGTGTCTTTTTTACAGGTAACAAGCTGCGGTTAGGAGCACTCCCTTTAAGAGTGTGCTCCTAATCTCAGCTCGTTACCTGTATAAAAGACACCTGGGAGCCAGAAATCTTTCTGATTGAGAGGGGGTCAAATACATACTTCCCTCATTAAAATGCAAATCAATTTATAACATTTTTGACATGCGTTTTTCTCTATATTTTTGTTGTTATTCAGTCTCTCACTGTTCAAATAAACCTACCATTAAAATTATAGACTGATCATTTCTTTGTCAGTTGGCGAACATCCAAAATCAGCAGGGGATCAAATACTTTTTCCCCCCACTGTATATGCATTCTGGAAGGTAGTATAGCAATGGTCGAGCATTTTAGCAGCGTGAGTACAACAATCAATATGTTGATAGAATTTCGTGAGCCTTTTCCTCAAATTTGCTTTGTTAAAATCCCCAGCTACAATAAATGCAGCCTAAGGATATGTGCTTTCCAGTTTGCATAAAGTCCAGTGGATTTCTTTGAGGCTGTCGTGGTATCTGCTTGGGGGGAGGGGTGGATATAGACTGCTGTGGCTATTATTGATGAAAATTCTCTCTGGAAATAGTACGGTTGGTATTTGATTGTGAGATATTCTAGGTTGGGTGAACAGAAGGACTTGAGTTCCTGTATGTTATCACAGTTGCATCATAATTCATTAATCATAAAACGTATACCTCCATCCTTCTGCTTCCCGGAGAGATGTTTGTTCCTGTCGGCGCGATATACTGAGTACCCAACTGGCTATACAGAGTCAGACAGTGTATCACGAGAGAGCCATGTTTCCGTGAAGCAGAGTATGTTACAATCCCTGGTGTCTTTCTGAAAAGCAACTCTCGCCTTGAGCTCATCAATTTTATTATCCAGAGATTGGACATTAGCATGTAAAATACTCGGGAGTGGCGGGTGGTGTGCACGCTTCCTAAATTGAACCAGAAGACCGCCTCGAGTACCTCTCCTTTGCCGGTGTTGTTTTGGGTCAGCCTCTGGAATAAGTTAAATTGCTCTGGGGAGAGCAAACAAGGGATCCGCTCCAGGGAAGTCGTAATCCTGGTTGTAATTCTGTTACCGCCGTTCGGGTTCAAGTCCGGGCTCTGGCTGGACCACTGAAGGACACTTGTCCCTAAGCCACTCCTGCGTTTTCTTGGCTGTGTGCTTTGGGTTCTTTTCCTGTTGGAAGGTACATTTTTTCCGCAGTCTGAGGTCCTGCACGTTCTGGAGCAGGTTTTCATCAAGGATCTCTCTGTACTTTGCTCCGTTCATCTTTCCCTCGATCTTGACTAGTCTCCAAGTCCCTGCCACTGAAAAACATCCTCAAAGCATGATGCTGCCACCACCATGCTTCACCGTAGGGATGGTGCCAGGTTTCCTCCAGACGTGACCCTTGGCATTCAGGCCAAGCAGTTTAATCTGGGTTTCATCAGACCAGAGGTTATTGTTTCTCATGGTCTAAGAGGCTTTAGATGCCTTTTGGCAAGCTCTAAGCGGGCTGTCATGTGCCTTTTACTGAGGAGTGGCTTCCGTCTGGCCACTCTACCATAAAGGCTATATGGACAATTCCTTCGACCTCATGGCTTGTTTTTTGCAGTGTCAACTGTGGGACCTTATATAGACAGGCGTGTGCCTTTCCAAATCATGTCCAATCAATTGAATTTAACACAGGTGGACTACAAGTTGTAGAAGCTTCAAGGATGATCAATGCAAACAGCTTGCGCCTGAGCTCAGTTTTGAGTCTCATAGTAAAGGGTCTGAATACTTATGTTAATAAGGTTTTTCATTTATTAATTATTTTGTGCAAAAAATTCTAAACTGTTTACTTTGTCATTATAGGGTATTGTGTGCAGATTGATGAGGGAAAAAAATAATTGTATCCTTTTCAGTATAAGGCTGTAATGTAATACAATGTGGAAAAAGGGAAAGAGGTCTGAATACTTTCAGAATGCACTTTAGGCTACCAAGCGTGTCTGATGCTTTAAGCACACTTTGATTAAATCATTAAGACACACAAATGACTCATGAGTAGGGTTGCACATTTTGGGAATATTCAGAAGTGGAAACTTTCCGTGGGAATTAACGGGAATATATGCAAATTAATATTAATACCATTTAAATGTAGACGTTTTTTGCATTAGATATATTTACCATATATGGAGACAAACATAAACCTTTTACCTTATCATAAGTAGACATAATTGCAAAAGATTAAATCCATACAATTGAATATATCTTTTAAATTTAGTTATGAATTTAAATCACATGGGATGATTTCACTGAACAACAAAATTAATATTGAATGATCCATTATCTCCCAAAAACATTTTCAATATCTATAAAATGATAGCCAAAGCTTTAGTTTCCAGACTGTCTTCCTCTCAGGCTTCCATATCTTTTCCCTGGACCTCCTCAATGTCCACCTCTTGAACATCAGACTCTGAGGCCTCATCTTCACTGTCACTTTCCAACCTTGTTGAGGATGGCTCGTTGTCAGGCTCAAAAAGCCTCACATTTGCCCAATTTTTCAACTGTTGTATTGGTCACCCTGTTGCGTGCTTTGGTGTGTGTTCCCAAACAAGGACCAGTTGCGCTGGTGGGATTTGGAGGATGGAGGCAACAGTGGAAAGAGTCAAATCCATAAAGTCCCTACCACCAGGTAGCTGATGAGATATGTTGACACGACTGCCGTATTGCATCTCCATCCTAAAGCCCTGGCTTGGAAATGTACTTCGTCAGACTGCCAAGAACCTTGCCCTCATCCAGGCCAAGGTGGCGAGACACTGTAGTGATGACTCCATAGGCCTTGTTGATCTCTGCACCAGACAGGATACTCTTGCCAGCATACTTGTGGACCAACATGTACGTTGCGGCATGTATGGGCTTCAGGCAGAAGTCTTCACGCTTTTTGGTGTATTTCAGAACTGCAGTTTCCTCTGCTTGGAGCAACAGTGAAGTGGGCAAGGCAATACGGATTTCTTCTCTTACATCTGCAAGCAGAGTCTGAACATCAGACAGGATGGCATTGTCTCCCTCAATCCATGCAATGGCTACTGCTATCGGTTTCAGGAGTTTCAGGCTGTTTCCACTCCCAAAATGCATCATCCAGGAGGATCCTCTTGATGGGGCTGTCCATATCGGCAGACTGTGATATGACCATTTCTTGGAGAGACTCCTTCCCCTCCAGGAGACTGTCAAACATGATGACAAAACCACCCCAACGGGTGTTGCTGGGCAGCTTCAATGTGGTTCTCTTATTCTTCTCACTTTGCTTGGTGAGGTAGATTGCAGCTATAACTTGATGACCTTTCACATACCTAACCGTTTCCTTGGCTCTCTTGTGTGTATCCATTGTTTTCACTGCCATGATGTCCTTGAATAGCAGATTCAATGCATGAGCAGCACGGCCAATGGGTGTGATGTGAGGGTAGGACTCCTCCACTTTAGACCAAGCAGCCTTCATGTTCGCAGCATTGTCTGTCACCAGTGCAAATACCTACTGTGGTCCAAGGTCATTGATGACTGCCTTCAGCTCATCTGCAATGTACAGACCGGTGTGTCTGTTGTCCCTTGTGTCTGTGCTCTTTTAGAATACTGGTTGAGGGGTGGAGATGTAGTTAATTATTCCTTGCCCACGAACATTTGACCAACCATCAGAGATGATTGCAATACTGTCTGCTTTCTCTGATTTGCTTGACCTTCACTTGAACTCTGTTGAACTCTGCATCCAGCAAATGAGTAGATAAAGCATGTCTGGTTGGAGGGGTGTATGCTGGGCGAAGAGCATTCAGAAATCTCTTCCAATACACATTGCCTGTGGGCATCAGAGGTGAACCAGTTGCATACACAGCTCGAGCAAGACATTAATCAGCATTTCTCTGACTACGTTCCTCCATTGAGTCAAAAAAACTTCTGATTCCAGGAGCACCATGAGCTGTTGCTATCGAAAAGGTGTCTGATTCATAATTTTCACCTCGAATAGAAGTAGAGGGACTTTTGTCAGAGGTTGCTTGTTGTGAGCTCTGAGGGAACTTTATGCACTTGGCCAGATGATTCTGCATCTTTATTGCGTTCTTCACATATGATTTGGCACAGTATTTGCAAATGTACACAGCTTTTCCATCTACATTAGCTGCAGTGAAATGTCTCCACACATCAGATAGTGCCCTTGGCATTTTCCTGTAAAAATTAGAAAGGGTAAAAATAGAATACAGTTCCATGTACAAATAACTAAATTCAGCAAAAAAAGAAACATCCCTTTTTCAGGACCCTGTCTTTCAAAGAGAATTCGTAAAAATCCAAATAACTTCACAGATCTTCATTGTAAAGGGTTTTAACACTGTTTCCCATGCTTGTTCAATGAACCATAAACAATTAATGAACATGCACCTGTGTGAACAGACACTAACAGCTTACAGACGGTAGGCAATTAAGGTCACAGTTATGGAAACTTAGGACACTAAAGAGGCCTTTCTACGGACTCTGAAAAACACCAAAAGAAAGATGCCCAGGGTCCCTGCTCATCTGTGTGAATGTGCCTTAGGCATGCTGCAAGGAGGCTTGAGGACTGCAGATGTGGCCAGGGCAATAAATTGCAATGTCCGTACTGAGACGCCTAAGACAGCGCTACAGGGAGACGGGACGGACAGCTGATCTTCCTCGCAGTGGCAGACCACGTCTACCAACACCTGCACAGGATCGGTACATCCGAAAATCACACCCCGCAGGTACAGGATGGCAACAACAACTGCCCGAGTTACACCAGGAACGCACAATCCCTCCATCAGTGCTCCGACTGTCCTCAATAGGCTGAGAGAGGCTGGACTGTGGGCTTGTAGGCATGTTGTAAGGCAGGTCCTCACCACACATCACCGGCAACAACGTCGCCTATGGACTCAAACCCACCGTCACTGGACCAGACAGGACTGGCAAAAAGTGCTCTTCACTGACGAGTCGCGGTTTTGTCTCACCAGGGGTGATGGTTAGATTCACGTTTATCGTCGAAGGAATAAGTGTTACACCGAGGACTGTACTCTGGAGCGGGATCGATTTGGAGGTGGAGGGGCCGTCATGGTCTGGGGCGGTGTGTCACAGCATCACCGGACTGAGCTTGTTGTCATTGCAGGCAATCTCAACGCTGTGTGTTACAGGGAAGACATCCTCCTACCTCATGTGGTACCCTTCCTGCAGGCTCTTCCTGACATGACCCACCAGCATGACAATGCCACCAGCCATACTGCTCATTCTGTGCGTGATTTCCTGCAAGACAGGAATGTCAGTGTTCTGCCATGGCAGCGAAGAGCCCGGATCGCAATCCCATTGAGCATGTCTGGGACCTGTTGGATCAGAGGGTGAGGGCTAGGGCCATTCCACCCAGAAATGTCCGGGAACTTTCAGGTGCCTTGGTGGAAGAGTGGGGTAACATCTCACAGCAAGAACTGGCAAATCTGGTGCAGTCCATGAGGAGGAGATGCACAGCAGTACTTAATGCAGCTGGTGGCCACACCAGATACTGACTGTTACTTTTGATTTTGACCCTCTCCCCTTTCTTCAGGTCACATGTCTGTGGAACTTGTTCAGTTTGTTTCAATTGTTTAATCTTATGTTCATACAAATATTCACACATGTTTGCTGAAAAGAAACGCAGTTGACAGTGAGGACGTTTCTTTTTTTGCTGAGTTTAGTTAAGCAGTTAGATTAAACAACTCCTTTGTAAGATAAATGTTTTAAAATTTGACATGTATGGAAACAGGTGAATTAACACTCCTCAGTTAGCAGGCTCTAGCAAGCTAAAACCCACATGGAAGCAAAAACTAACTAGCAGAAATTGTTAACAAGTTAGAAATGATTTAAACACACTTTGCTGTAGGCCACTATTTACTAGTTAACCAAAAAATCATGTATGTCATATAAAATATATTCAACCCAACCAGTATTGTAATCAAACCTTACCAGAAAGCATGTAGTCCTTGGCTCAGACAGTGTAGTAGTGTGGGCTCAATAGCATCTCATAAGTGTGCAAGATCTTGAGTCAGCTGTGCATGTGATGGAAGAATGCACTGTGCATGCAGAGGGTTGCAATTCCATTGAAATTTGAGATAGTTTAACCAAAATATGCCACAAGACCTAGAAATGCCTTGTGTGTATCCCACAAAAAAGGCTCACTGTTCCCTTTGCAACCCTACTCATGAGGGAACCAGAGTTCAAGATAGCATAACCAGAAGGAAAAAACCTGTCGTCGTCGTCCCCCTCAGGCTACACCAGGGGTCAGCAACCTTTTCCAGTTGGAGTGCCAATTTATCTTTGACCATTTCTACTGATCTGCGTGCCAGTTATGATTTTCATATGCACATTTTTGTGGAACAGTCATTTCATTTATAATAAAGTCTTTGAATCTCAAAATCTTTGTGGTTATTCAAAATTCTAAAAGTAACTTATATTACCATTGCCAACTATGTAAAAATTGCTAACATAAAGCCAACAAATAAAAACGTTGCAACTTGCAGGTAGAAAACATCCTGATTTAAAAAAAATTATATCCTATTAATCACATTGGCTATGCATGGCATGTCTGCAAGGAACTTGAAATATTGTATCAACTTGGTCTGGCCTGAAGCTCACCCTCGGAAACTTGCCACATTGTATAAAATATTCTGGGCCCTCAGAGTTTCCCGTGCCAGTGAGCTCCATATAGACAGAGCTGTAGGCTATTTGTGCAAGGGATAAGAAGTAATCAGGTTGGCCTATTTTATGACGTTTCAACCGGATCAGAACATACACGTTTTTTTTTCCCTTTCACACCGAGTGATTGAAAGAGAGAGTGATTTTTTTTCTCTAAATAGGCTATGTTGAGGAAATATTGTCTGTCTCAATAGACTTTTATTTACTTGCTGTTTGAGGTGAAGACAAAATGACTCATATGTTCCACAGTGGTGGTGAGTTAAGACAATCAGAAATACTATCAGATCCCCAAATGGGCACATTTATCATTTATAGGCCTACATTTGCGCGCAGGCCAGGCATCCTAGACCTACTGCTATGCATAATCCGGTGTGCGTCCTTACTCACCATTTAACGGAGCGCTACAAATAAAATACATTGAATGAATTGACAACTCGTAAATGGAATGAAATAAACCAAAACGTGTTCCTCACAAGTGTAGCCTAGGTTGTGCGGTCCACAAACTCCAACAATGAGAACGGTAAAAGACTGTAATAATAATTTATTGAATGCATTAACAGAAATTACCTTAACCAAACATTGTAGATTTGAAATTATGGTAATTAACAGTAAATGTACTACTGGTGTGTAAGGTTCTGGGTGTAGCTGGTGCAGAGGAGTCAGGCACAGGACAGCAGAGATGAGTAACACAATGAACTTTACTCAAAATTTCCAAATACATGAAGTAATACCAAGCCCACAAACATCGGACCGAACTTACAATAAAACAAATAATGAACATGTAATTGGGGAATTGAAACCAGGTGTGTAAAACAAAGACAAACCAAATGGAAAATGAAAAGTGGATCGGCGATGACTAGAAGGCCGTGACGTCGACCGCCGAACGCCGCCCGAACAGGAAGAGGGACCGACTTCGGCGGACGTTGTGACATGGTGTGCCATCCCACGGCCTACGCAATGGATTGGTCCACTGACACATGCGTGAATCAGACCGGTGTCTCGTGGCATAACATTTTTTTTATATAATTGCTGCTCGACCTAAAAAACAATATTGGTCGACCAACAGCCTATCGACCAGTCAGTCGACTGGGGTCAGCCCTAGAAGCCGTGCTAATTTCTGCCTCGCCATCTGCTGTTTTTATATCCTCTCCTCCCTGTCGATAACGTCATATCTGTTAGAATGATCCAGTCTGAGTCAGAGTGCAGGCAGTCAGGCACACCACAGCAGAGACAGAGGAAACCAACCACTGCTCTGGCAAAGATGGATGGGAGCACCCCATGCCTCAGAGGAGATTTACTACTGTTTGATATTGACTGAGGCAACCGTACCCCAAATATATATATACACACAGCCTACTCCCCCACAGAAACACAATGTAATTCATGGCATCCATTAACTGCCCTCTGGGGTCTGGCCATTCCAGTCAGTCTATCACTATGTCCACGTCAGCTGCCTATCAAATATTAGGGAGGGTGACTGAGTGCAGGGGCATCACCACTAACAACACAGGGCGAGGAAAGATGGTGTGTGTGCTCTCCTCTCGCATTGCTTTATCTCAGGAGAGGAGGGGTGTTGTTTGTTTGATCTTGCTGCCCATATGTCTCTGAGTTAATAAATGTATTATGTCCATAGAGACCTAAAAGCCTGCCTAGACCTGTCCCCTCTCTTTGTATGGGAGTCCATCCCAGCCATAGTCATCTAACCCCAGCCAGCCCCCAGAGACACCCCCCTCCTGGATGTATTCTGTGTGTTCTGATCTTAACACCAGGCAGCCTCCCTCCCTGTCTCCACATCCCCGGCTGTTGGAATGGAAACAAAGGACTCCTCCAATTAAGCCACTGTGTCTGACTCTGCGTGTATTCTTTTTGTGTTCCAGAATGCTTTCTCTCTCCCTCCCTCTGTCTCTGTGGCACCCCTCAGGCATGTCCTGTCAAATCCACGCATGTTGTCGCAGGACCCTTAATCACTCCTCTTTCACCATGTTATTCATTCTTCCTCCTCGTTCCCCGTCTCCCCCTCAGTCTCCTCAGGTCCTGGCAGAGAAATCACACACATAGGGGATGGGGGGTGGAGGAGGGGAAATCAAGGGGGGTCGGAAGGAGGGAGAGGGGGATGGAATTTGTTGCGACTGTAGTGGCGGGGGCAGGGCTGTGGGATGAGAGGGATGAGGGAGAAGGGAGGATGAGGGTGGGACCACTTCTGTTTATGATATCTATTTCCCTTCTGTTATCACGGCAACCCCTCCTCCTGTGCTAACAGAAAAACAGGAGGAGAGAGAGAGGCGGCGTTGGTTGGATGTGTGTGTGTGTGTGTGTGTGTGAGAGAGAAAGAAAGCCGTTTAATTTGAAGATTGAAACAAGCCGTCTCCTAGAGGATGATAATGCTGTGTGCACAGGCTGCCCAACGTCACGGCAACATCAGCCAAAGGGGTGTGCACTGAGCTACGCCACCCAAACCAAGAGAGAGATGTGCGAGGGAGGGGAGGGGGAGAGAGAAAACAGAGGGAGTGCGAGAGAGAGCCGTAAGGAGAGAGAAATAGGCAGGCATTGAGGAAGGTTCTCTGTCTAATGTGTGGGTGCTCTGCTACACCGTGTGTGTGTGTGTTCTCCCACACAGTGTCTGTGTGTGTTTCTCTCTTTTCTCTCTGTGCCGTAGCTGCCTCTCTCTCGACTGTGACACTGGCTCTGTGCTGCTGCTGTGCATCTCTCTCCCTGCCCGTCTCTGACACTATGATTTTCTGCAACCATTTAGGTGAATACAAGAAAGACGAACTCCTGGAGGCGGCTAGGTGAGTACAAGCTCCCCTCTCATCCTCTCTCCATGTCTCTCCTCCTTTTAATCTCTATCTCCCTTCTCCCCTCTTCCCCTCCGGCATTAGCAGACAGGTGTTGTGAAAGGGCTGAGCGTGTGGCTTGGGAGTGCTGGTGCACGGTGAGGGTTGTTATTGTGAAGGGATACCCACGTGGACTGTGTGTGGCCCTTTCTCTTTTGGGCAGAAGTCCGTCCTTGCTCTGCTCCGTCCTTTCACTTCCGTGCCCCAGAAACCGATGTGGTCGAGGAGCGTGTCAATTAGTTAGTAGGCAAACGGAAGATGGTCCCCCCGCCCACGATAGCCTCCTTTTGGCGAGGAAGCACAAATGTTTCCTACCGCGGAAGAGATTTGATATCTGCCACACCACCTTATGAATCAGCTGTTGTATTGTCAGAGGGGAAAAGCATACACACATTTAAAGACAAAAAGCTACGTATCCGTTTAGCTATAAACTGTCTTGCACAACTAACTTAATTTATTTTTAGCACTTTACACATTTATTTTGGGATCCACCCTTGTAAACGTCATTGGCTTGATGACGCGCGAGTGGAGGAGCTTCTCATTTCATTCAAGAGCATTTTCGTCCACGTTCCCACTCCTCGTTTACCTTTGACCTTTTTCAGAAGGAGGCGAGAGAGGACAGAGAACGCAGGAGTTGAGCAAATCCAATTTAAAGGCCCCTGTCTGTGTGTAGGGTTAGTTGTTACTTCTGCTTGGTGTGGGTGGCAGGACAGCGACGTGTCATTCAATCAACACAGAACACACTATGTTAAGACACACTGACCGGAGTCCGGACTGAGTTCCTTGGTAAGGTGCTAGATCACCGACAAGAGACCCAGAGTAGAACCAGAATGGATCATTTAAGGTTGCTCCATTTGATTTTAATCACTTTCCGACTGCAAAACCTTCCAAACATGTTTGCCCGTGGTAAAGTGGTCAGAAAGTTACTTTTTGGACCTGAATGCAAAAACATTCATGTGATAGAAGCCCTCAAAGTTGAGCCATTTTGCATAGCCCCCCACCCTACCATGAGACATTAGTTTCTGAGACTGGTTACTCAAATTAACTTATCCTCTGCTGCAGAGGTAACTCTGGGCCTTCGTTTCCTGTGGTGGACTTCATAGGACCAGTTTCGTTATAGCACTAATGTGACTACACTAGAAGAAATTTTAAAAATTCTTGACATTTTCTGGATTGACTGACCTTCATGTCTTAAATTCCTGATGGACTGTAATTTCTTTGCTTATTTGAGCTGTTCTTGCCATAATATGAACTTGGTCTTTTACCAAATAAGGCTATCTTCTATATACCCACCCCTACCTTGTCACAACACAACTGATTGGATCAAACGCAACAGTCCATATTTTGGCAAGAACAGCTCAAATAAGCTAAGAGAAATGACAGTCCATCATTACTTTAAGACATGAAGGTCAGTCAATCCAGAAAATGTCAAGAACTTTTAAAGTTTCTTCAAGTGCAGTCGCAAAAACCATCAAGTGCTATGATGAAACTGGCTCTCATGAGGACCGCCACAGGAAAGGAAGACCCAGAGTTAGCTCTGCTGCAGAGGATAAGTTCATTAGAGTTACCAGCCTCAGGAATTGCAACCCAAATAAATACTTCACAGAGTTCAAGTAACAGACACATCTCAACATCAACTGTTCAGAGGAGACTGCGTGAATCATACCTTCATGGTCGAATTGCTGCAAAGAAACCACTTCTAAAGGACACCAATAAGAAGAAGAGACTTGCTTGGGCCAAGAAACACGAGCAATGGACATTAGACCAGTGAAAGTCTGTCCTTTGGTCTGATGAGTCCTGTGTATTTGTGAGATGTAGATTAGGTGAGCGGATGGTCTCCGCATGTATGGTTCCCACCGTGAAGCATGGAGGAGGTGGTGTTATGGTGTGGGGGTGCTTTGCTGGTGACACTGTGAGAGTGATGGAGTGCTGCATCAAATGACCTGGCCTCCACAATCACCCGACCTCAACCCAATTGAGATGATTTGGGATGAGTTGGACCGCAGAGTGAAGGAAAAGCAGCCAAGAAGTGCTCATCATATGTGGGAACTCCTTCAAGACTGTTGGAAAAGCATTCCAGGTGAAGCTGTTTGAGACAATGCCGAGAGTTTGCAAAGCTGTCATCAAGGCAAAGGGTGGCTACTTTGAAGAGTCTAAAATATATTTTGACTTGTTTAACACTTTATTGGTTACTACGTGATTCCATATGTGTTATTTCATAGTTTTGATGTCTTCACTATTATTCTACAATGTAGAAAATAGTCAAAATAAAGATGTACCCTTGAATGAGTAGTTCTGTCCAAACTTTTGACTGGTACTGTAACCAAACCGTTTTTGTCATTTCATTGTTCGACATAAAAGACTGTAAAAACACCAGGAAGTCAGCTCCAAGTTATTTTAATTTAAGAAATCAGTTTTCAAGTATTCCCACACATAATCGACAGACATGTGATCATATACAAATATGATCACATGATCAAATGATTGTTTTAGTCAAACATATCTGTTTGAGCTTCTTGCAGTCAATTTGCAGTCTATAAATTATTCGTAATTATGTTCTTGCCCCCTACCATCCTCTCAACAACAACAAAAAATGGCCTGCGGCTGAATCTAGTTGATGATCCCTGCTGTAGGGATAACAACAGAAGGCTAGATAGACCGTCTGGTCCGGAGGCAGCTGGGATTCAGAGTAGGGGTTATCTCTCTCTCTCTATGGCTGTTATGACTGACATGACAACACCGTTGTGGATGTGGTGGTTGGATATTTCTTATTGGCCAGCGGGTTCACAGTTCACACGGCCAGAGGTGCACTCTGGGAAGGAGTGAAGCCCCCAGAGAGAGGAAGAGGAGCAGTACTGAGTCTTCCTCCTGTCATCTGAACAGCTGAGATTCCCTGGTTTCCTGCTCTGTGCTCCTACCCTCTGTCTGCCCAGCTCTCGATGCTCCTGCTGCCTGAACACGAACTCCCTATGCCCACTGGGAACTCCTGTCATGTCCGCTATAAGCATGAGGGGATTTCTCTCTTGTTCATACAAATGAAGGACATACAGGCTGCCCCAAAATGGCTGTTGTGGTCGCTCCACGCACAGTTTCCTCCCCACAATGGCCACCCCAGCATAGCAAAGTCTGTTATAGTCGTGCTTTGAACCACCCGAAAATGTCTTGCAGTGCAAGGCATGTATGTCACATTCAGCTCATTATACTGAAGTGCCTGTCTCTGTTGGCCCTTGGCCAGCAGACCCTACTAGAACACATGAAATCTGTCTTTGATGACTGAATCAGAATACGCACTGGGGGAATGAAGGCAGGCAGAGATGAGAACTATAAAGACTCCGTCTTCATTATCTGGGAACGCAGTTGGTCGGTTGAAGCCATGATGAGAGGGGTTGCCATGGAGTATAATGTAATGTTCCACTCACTCTGTCCACAACAAGCACATGTACTGTGGAGCTCCATCCATCCAGGGCTTTGCTTTCAGCACTTCTAATAAAGACGAGGCCTGCTATTGGTTATTCTGCGGTAAGGAATAAGGCTCTTCTGAGATGTCTGTATCATGGAGGGGGCGAGCCTCATATAGCTGATTGACTTATGACGGGAGGTTTACTCTGTATGGGCTCCATCTTAGCGCCCTGGTAATTAGGAAGATGAAACTGACAAACACACTAGCTTTAATCCTGTGGCCTCCACTCTCTGCTAAACCTTGGGATGTTGTTGTGCATCTCAATTAAGAATCTCTTGTTTTCACTTAAGCCCAGTTAGCGTTGTCTACCGGCGGAAGGAGAAAGAGGGGAGAGAAGAGAGGAACAGAAGAAAGCAAAGACACCGACTATGAATGCATCTTCGCTGAAGGAACTTTGGCAAAGGTTGATACAGGGGGAACAAAAGAGAAAGAGAGGTGGGGGGGAGAAAGATCCCTTTCTTCCTTTCTCTGACAGCCTTAAAGAGTTGTCGTCATCTGGGTAATGCAGAGACTGGCCGGCTCCGCTGCCAGGGTAGTGCATCCTGGCCAGGCCTGCCGTCACCGTGTCTGGGCACCGTGCACCAACCACAGGAGGCAGAGGGCATCCCTAATAAATAAACTCTCAGAGCGTGCCAACATTAAGACTGACTGGCACGGCCGCCCTGATCCAGAACAGAGCAGGCAGCAGGGCTTCTGGTAACAGCCAAAGGGTGAAGAGACACACGGACAGAGGAGAATGAGTAGCATTACCCTGACCCAGCACAGTAGTAGGGCCTTACTGCAGTTTTTTATTTTGTCCATCCCATATTCAGGCCTGTCTTTTACCCCCCCCCCCCCCCCCCCCCCCCCCCCCGGCTCTTAACTGTGTATCCTTCGGAGTGCCATTGAGAACTTGAGAGTGGAGCGGAGAGAATGGCCCTTCGGCTTCAGTGACCCTGGAAAGAGATGCTGAGGCTTTACATGTCTCCTGACCACACTGGACCATCACCCTGGACCGGATTTTAGGACCAGACTTCAGGACCGGCTGTTAGTGTGTGTTCAATGTGTAATGTCCTGCTGTGTTTTGGGATGGTAGAGCAGAACACAGGAAAGACCTCCACAGCAGGTAGAGATGCTGACTCTGTTATCCGGAAGCCTTCTCTCTGAATCTCTCTACAGCCATGCATAGCCTTTGGCAAAAAGGAAGTCTCTGTTGGGATAAGGAAATAATTTATACTGCGTCAGTGTTTTTCACTCTTGTTGTTTTCGGTTACCTAACTATCTTGACCAGTGTGTTCAGAGATCTAAAGACTGGTTTTGACTGCAGACATAAATAATGCTCTTTTAGTTTAGATCGCCGTTCTGTCCATTTTAGGCAACTCCCTGGGCAAGTTTTCTACTCTCCAAGCCTTTTGTTATTCTCCTTTTTTTAGTTAATGATATTCCTCCCTTCTCTTTCTATTTCTCGTTCTCGCTCACTCGTTGGGGTATATCTAATGCAGGGCATGGTATAAATTCTTTTGTTTTTTCGATCCCTATTTTCTATTGTTTTCTTCCGCTGCAGGAGTGGAAATGAAGAGAAGCTCATGGCCCTGCTCACTCCGTTAAACGTCAACTGCCACGCAAGCGACGGCCGCAAGGTAAGGGCTCGCTCCGCCAGCACACACGTGTCTGCACACACATTGTTACCCAAGTGATCTCCGCTCAAACCATGATATTCCAACTCAATCGTTAAGTCATAGTGAAATGGACCAATCGGTACAGGTAAATCTAGAGGCATTGAGACATTCTTTGCTAGCGGAGGTAGTAATTGTAAGTGAACACAAGTGGAACAGGGTGAGGAGGGGTATGTGGCCCTCTTGATGTCATAGTCTGGTCCCAGGTGTCAGTGTTAGAGGCCTGGTCTGATCTCAGGGAAAGCTACAGGATCCAAGTCAGTCCAGAGAAGAGGCTTAATCTGAGCCACGACATCCCTTCTCACAGACCTTTCATACTGGAAATGAGAGGATTTGTGCTACCCGGTTGTCTGCTGCAAGGTAATCATAATGCAATAATAGGTCAGAGTTGAGGATAGCACCTCCGCTCTCTTTTCTACTAAATTCGTTTTTGAGATTTTGACCACACCCAGTTTCTATAGTATGTTGATTATAAGTAACACATTGTTAGTACAGTATTGACACGACATTCTAGTGACAATGGATACTACAGTCGTGGCCAAAAGTTTTGACACCAATATTAATTTTCACAGTCTGCTGCCTTAGTTTGTATGATGGCAATTTGCATATACTCCAGAATGTTATGAAGAGTGATCCGATGAATTGCAATTAATTGCAAAGTCCCTCTTTGCCATGCAAATGAACTGAATCCCCCAAAAACATTTCCACTGCATTTCAGCCCTGCCACAAAAGAACCAGCTGACATCATGTCAGTGATTCTCTCGTTAACACAGGTGTGAGTGTTGACAAGGACAAGTCTGGCGATCACTCTGTCATGCTGATTGAGTTCGAATAACAGACTGGAAGCTTCAAAAGGAGGGTGGTGCTTGGAATCATTGTTCTTCCTCTGTCAACCATGGTTACCTGCAAGGAAACACGTGCCGTCATCATTGCTTTGCACAAAAAGGGCTTCACAGGCAAGGATATTGCTGCCTGTAAGATTGCACCTAAATCAACCATTTATCAGATCATCAAGAACTTCAAGGAGAGCGGTTCAATTGTTGTGAAGAAGGCTTCAGGGCGCCCAAGAAAGTCCAGCAAGCGCCAGGACCGTCTCCTAAAGTTGATTCAGCTGCGGGATCGGCGCACCACCAGTACAGAGCTTGCTCAGGAATGGCAGCAGGCAGGTGTGAGTGCATCTGCACGCACAGTGAGGTGAAGACTTTTGGAGGATGACCTGGTGTCAAGAAGGGCAGCAAAGAAGCCACTTCTCTCCAGGAAAACATCAGGGACAGACTGATATTCTGCAAAAGGTACAGGGATTGGACTGCTGAGGACTGGGGTAAAGTCATTTTCTCTGATAAATCCCCTTTACGATTGTTTGGGGCAACCCAAAAAAAGCTTGTACGGAGAAGACAAGGTGAGTGTCATGCCAACATTCATGTGTTGGGTTGCTTCTCAGCCAAGGGAGTGGGCTCACTCACAATTTTGCCTAACAACACAGCCATGAATAAAGAATGGTACCAACACATCCTCCGAGAGCAACTTCTCCCAACCATCCAAGAACAGTTTGGTGACGAACAATGCCTTTTCCAGCATGATGGAGCACCTTGCCATAAGGCAAAAGTGATAACTAAGTGGCTCGGGGAACAAAAGATCGATATTTTGGGTCCATGGCCAGGAAACTCCCCAGACCTTAATCCCTTTGAGAACTTGTGGTCAATCCTCAAGAGGCGGGTGGACAAACAAAAACCCACAAATTCTGTCAAACTCCAAGCATTGATTATGCAAGAATGGGCTGCCACCAGTCAGGATGTGGCCCAGAAGTTAATTGACAGCATGCCAGGGCGGATTGCAGAGGTCTTGAAAAAGAATGGTCAACACTGCAAATATTGAGTCTTTGCATCAACTTCATGTAATTGTCAAGAAAAGCCTTTGACACTTATGAAATGCTTGTAATTATACTTCAGTATTCCATAGTAACATCTGACAAAAAATATCTAAAGACACTGAAGCAGCAGACTTTGTAAATTAATATTTGTGTCATTCTCAAAACCTTTGGCCACGATTGTACAGTATAGCCACATGCTGTGATATTCATCATGTCCAAAGTTTCAGAGAGAACTGTAATGTTATCTTCCTGGGAATATTTTAGCAATAAGGCCTGAGAACTATCGTATGAGTAACTCCCGACTAAGGGCTGTTTTTAGGCCCGACGCAGAGCAGAGGGACGGGAATATTTTCTTAACTCTTCTTCAACTGCACTGTTGGCTAAGGGCTTGTAAGTAAGCATTTCACGGTAAGGTCTACACTTGTTGTAGTCGGCGCATGTGACAAATAAAGTTTGATTTGTTATTCAAGATAATTCCTGGGTTCGAGGCCCTTATTGCTTTTATAAAATGGTTGCCAGCGTATAACAAAAAAACCCAGATTTAACGGCATGTTTTCATTTTTTATTTAGTAAATTTGTTTGATTTAATCCTTCCACCATACGATATAGTCTGAGAAAAGACAGTCGTTAGTCCTGGAATCCTGAAGTTGCAAGCCAAATGGGCTGGTCGTCCATTCTATTTGCATGGACGTTCTAAGCCACAGATGTCAAACTCATTCCACAAAAGGCCAAGTCTATGCGGGTTTTCGGTCCTCCCTTGTGCTTGATTGATGAATTAAGGTCACTAATTAGTAAGGAACTCCCCACACCTGGTTGTCTCGGGCTTAATTGAAAGGAAAAACCAAGAACCTGCAGACACAAGCCCCTCAATGAGTTTGACACCCCTGGTCTAAGCAAAAAAGGTTGCTATGAGACTAGCACTTTCTCCTTTGCAAACCTAGCCAACTAAAGCAAACACACAATCACATCAAGCAGCTGAAATGTGCATTTTTGTTTGTTTTACCTTCGTTTCTTTGGATATATTCATTATATCCAGAGAATCTGTCAGTCACATTCATATGCATGGCACGGGTTGGAGAAGCAGACAGCAAGTTTTAGACAAACCCCAACTGTTGCAAACCAAATGCTAGACTAGTAGCATGGGGAAATATTGCCTAGACGTTTTTTCTCAGGGGAGATGAAGTGCATAAATTACCTGGCTAGGCTGTCGGACAGTGGATGCGCATTGATTCAAATGGAACTGTTAACAGGCATTATCAAATCAAACTTTATTTGTCACATGCGCCCACTACAAAAAGTGTAGACCTTACCGTGAAATGCTTACTTACAAGCCCTTAACCAACAGTGCAGTTCAGGAAGAGTTAAGAAAATATTTACCAAATAAACCAAGGTAAAAAAATAATAAAAAGTAACACAATAAAAGAACAATAACGAGGCTATATACATGAGGTACAGGTACAGAGTCGGCGTGCGGGGGTACAGGTTAGTTGAGGTAATTTGTACATGTAGGTAGGGGTGAGTCAATTAATTTAGTCAATTCATTACCCGGGATTGTGGTTACTAACTCTTATCAACCAATCAGCATCCAATATCCAAATAACCGGTTTTATAGTTTAGAATTATTCCGGTAGAGGGATTTGGGGATCTGAGTGGGGTTCCGCAGTGAGGTTCTTTGTATTCCTACACCACAGCAGTGTAGGTTGTAGTTATGGCTATTAAGTAAGCCGTTAGCATTCAATGACTCCTGATCATCCACCGGCTGGGTTGTCACTGCTGTGGCTTTGTATATCTGAATTCTGTCCCTGTCTGCTTCAGGAGGCATGCAATGACATTTAGATTTGGATTGATTTCCGTGAGGGTATGATGACAGCGATAATAATAACTGACACAATGATGCATATTAAAATGCTAATGAAGCTTTCCCAAAGATTGTCGCCATAATCTCCATCTCAAGACCCTTTTCTTTATTACCCCTTTTTTCCTTTTAATTAAAATGCCACCATCCCTCCCTCCACCTCCCTGGCCAATTCTCTGCCTTTTATGTGAGCAGTGCTGTTCTAGACGTTGGGGATGTTTATGGCTGGTTCTGTTTGCCAGATCACGGCCCTCTAATACAGCTCTGCAGGGTGCAGTGTTCCTGCCTGCCAGCCAGCCAGCCAGTTGGTTGCTCCCCAGACCTCAGTGTTTATGAACAGAGAGAATGTATTCTCCTTTACAGTCTTCACTAATGTGCAGTGCGGTTAGTCTCTCTGTGCTAATGAGTTGCTGTGGCCCTGGCAGCACAGCATGTCGGTTCAGAGATGCTGTTCTAAGGCAGATGAGAGGGTTGCTCCTGCTAGTTACATTGCTTTGGGTTGTTGAGTCCTCGGTGTTTCTCGATATGCATTCTACTGTGCTCCCCACACTCGTGCTCCACGTGCATTCTCCAAGGCAGTGCTCTTGAGTATGCTCTTGTGAGGACAAGGGTGCGGAGAACACATAAAACTTAACATTTAATAAACACTCTCACTCCACGTACTGTATTACCTCACGCTGCATCTCCCCATTCACTGAACCATCTTCCAGCCAGGACAATGGCAACAATATAGACGAAACAAGACGTACACCAAGCTAACGTTTTACTTCACAATTATCAGCTAGATATACTGTGTATGTGAATCGCTGTAATCTAGCTAGCCAGCTATCTAGTTAAACAGGCAGAAATGACCTAAAACGAATGTTATGCAAGGTACAGTAGATGTTTATTCTTCGTGGGTAGCTAGCTAACAATTCTTCGTGGCTTGCCAGTTAGCCCTATTGACTTACTATGGACTTACCCATTCACTGAACCTTCCGTTTTATTTGTATTTCTTTATTTAACCTTTATTTAACTAGGCAAGTCAGTGAAGAACAAATTCTTATTTACAATGACGGTCAAACCCGGACGATGCTGGGCCAATTGTGCCCCGCCCTATGGGACACTGAATCGCGGCCGGTGGTGAAACAGGCTGGATTCGAACCACGGTGTCTGTAGTGACACCTCTAGCATTGAGATGCAGTGTCTTAGACGAGCAGCGGTCTAGCCAGGACAATGGCAATAAAGACGAAACAAGATTTACACAAAATAAAAGTTTTACTTCATAACTATCAGCAAGCTATATGTGAATTGTAATAATGTAGCTAACCAGATAGTATAACTGGCAAAAATGACCTAAAACCAATGTTATCCAATATAGATGTGAATTCTACATGGGTAGCTAGCTAACAATTCTTCGTGGCTATCTAGCTAGCTAACAGTAGTAGTTAGCCAGTTAGCTCTATTGACTTACTATGGCTTTCGGTCTACACACACCAGGCAGGTAACCATGCCAAAATTAACACAGCATGTATTTGTTAAGGTATGAAGTTAAAATATTGTAGTCAGACAACATATGAGAGGTGAATAGGCAACATTTATTATTATTTATTATTATTTATTTATTTATTACTTTGTCAATTTTTTCTCCCCAATTTCGGGATTACGATCTTGTCTCATCAATGCAACTCTCCAACGAGCTCGGGAGAGGCGAAGGTCGAGTCATGCGTCCGACCCGCCAAGCCGCGCTTCTTAGCACCCACTCACTAAACCCGGAAGCCAGCTGCACCAATGTGTCGGAAGACGCTGGGCCAATTGTGCATCGCCATAGGGGACTCCCAGTCACGGCTGGTTGTGACACAGCCGCCTGGGATTGAACCCGAGGCTGTAGTGATGCCGCAACACTGAGATGCAGTGCCTAAGACCGCTGCGCCACTCGGGAGGCCAATAGGCAACATTTAATTCGAAGTCAGAGTGTATTTTCTCTCACTTCAGCTCCAATAATGGCCACCATTGATTTCAAGAAAATGTGTGTAATTTTTTACATGGTTGCGTCATATTTCTTTGCATTCTTTCCGTTGAAGCTTGCATCGGTGCATGCTTCAAGATATGTACAAACGGAGCACGCATTCGAGAAGTGCCCTCTGTGCTCCGTTTCGCACACTTTGATTTGGACTCATACTTTGATTTGGACTCATACTCTGACCCTCCTGTGCTAGTATGTATTTTGAGAAACACCATGTGTGTTCGGATGGTACGTTGTGCTGGACTGGACTATAATTGTGTTTTATGAGTTTTTCAGATAGAAAAGGCTTACTTGGCCTCTCCTAAGGCCACAGCTCTGTTTCCCTGCTACTACATAGCCCTTTAATTGACTGTCCAGTGAGTCACAGGTATTTTACCTAGGAGGGAGACCCAGGAGTTATAGAGGAGATTATGGGAAAGTGAGAGGTCAGCATTTAGCCGACACGGTGCAATTCATAGGGCTCCTAGATATTTCCAAGGGAGCTTTTTGTAGGTGTTTAGGCTACATCCAGTCTGTCAGGTGTGTTCTAGTCCCCTTCCCACTCTAACCTCTAAAAGTGAGCTTCTCAGCTATCCTAAGATGGTTAGTACACGTCAACTCACTGTTTGTAATTACCTGGACTCCACTTAACTTAACTCTAACACAAAATTGCCCTGATTTCTCCCTAAGAGGGAGAACTGAGTGTGTGAGCCAGAGATAGAGCCATCTGCGTGATCTCTCCGTGCAATATGCAAATACTGTAAGTGTGGATTCTGATTACCATACTAATGATATTCTGTTCTCCGTCCTCATAACCCATTCCACTTGTAATTTCTGTTGTCAAAACTAATAAAGAAATGAGCGACTCAACTGGAATGGAAGTAAAGGTCTAAGGCCCGCCTTGAGAGAGAAGAGTGAACTTGAAAATGTACTAAGCTTGCTGATGTTTTGTTGGTGCATTTTATTCAGAGATGTATGCTATTCATGTGGTAGTTAAGAAGTGACCTTGTGGCACAGGTTGTTTCATGGAGATTCTACCACTCAGGTGCAGTACGTGTTACTTTAACCTCTCCTTAAAGAGACTAGAGGCACAGTCAGTCAGTCAGTCCTCAGTGCTCTCACCTGTCTAGCGTTATTCCATGCCCAGCTAATCTCTCCTTCGATACTCGGCTAAATAAATAGTTGATCACACTTGCTTCCTGAACCCATTCAGTTAGCTTTTTGTTTTAACCTCCTTAGTGATCTGCCTATGTGCTGCCTCTGCCCCTGTCCCCCCACCTCGCTCCTCTGTCCCTCCGCCTCCATAACCCAGGGAAAGAATTTAAGAGAAGCTCGCCCTTGGCTGCTCAAGTCTTCTGTTTTCCATTTGTCATACATTTCCAGCTTACAGGTGCATTATTTTGTTGAAGTATATAATAGAATACTTTAGCTCTTTCCGAGCGGCACCATTTGTCATGGGACTCTGTTGCTGTGCCAGTCTCTCTTCTATTTCCCCTCTTCTGTTTTTTGTTGAATCCACACCCAGAGTAAAAAAAAAAAGCAGCAAAGGGCTGTTATCATCCTCCGATATCTTCATGGCCTGAAACTCAGTTTGTTCCGTAAATTCATTGCGTTTGTCACAGTTTGCTTCTACAATGGATATTGCAGCAGCCCAGGACAGAAAAGGCTGTTGGCGATGATGGGGTGATCAGGGACAATAGGAAATGGAGAATGCTGTCCCTGGCAGTGTCCTCAGTGTTAGGCTATTTCCATGGCTACTACAAGGAGGGGAAGAGGGGTAGGCGATACTAGAGAACGTTGTAAAGTGATTAATCCACTCCAAACCTGATATTAGCTATACGTGGACCCCCTGCCAACAGCCATGTTTTTAATCTAGGTTACTGCGGTGTCTGCAGCACCGGTTATAGTTAGTTGTTAGAAACCCCTATTAGGTTGAGGTTCAAGACATGAACAATAGGCCCTAGTTGTTTTTGATCATCCTCTTTTATGTAGCAGGATTTATTAAATCCTTACTTTACTTTTCTGACTGGTTTGTGTTGATACTGTGGAGGAATCTGTAGACTGCCTATCCCTTGGCGTCTGCTGTTAGTAACTCCGCTCTGTCATATCAGTAGTGTGTAAAGAAATGACCTTGGGTGGACACTGACGGGAAGCTTAGTGGAGCGCTGAGATGAGACGCTCCCTGTAATGACCGGTTTGCCTCAACCCAGTACCCGGACGCGGCCAAACGCCTTCGGAAGCTGCTCAGTATCCAGGAGGAGGAGATCCAGTCTGTCTACGTGTGAGGAGCAGAGCAGACACGTGCTCGTCCCCCCGGGCACAATGGCATCTCAATTTACTTTAACAACCTGCTGCCATCCTGTCCCTCCAACGGCCCTAGGAATAGTGGGATGTGCTGAGGATGAAGGAACCGGGCCTGTCTCAAACCTCACCATTTTTGCCGTGTCTTAACCATCATCAACATCAAGGCTTGTCATAACCATTACTGCCTCTGTATTCAGGGACTGACTTCGAAGTGACATCCGCCTCCGCATATCGTACCGCAGGGGAAAATGAGAGAGGGGGCGACTAAAATAAATGCTTTGGTATATCGGGCTTTAGAATTTCAATGGAGAGCATATGACGCTGAGGATGAATCACTGAGTTAAGTGAATCAATCATGTGATTGGGTAGCTCAGGTCCCTGGATGTCTATGCGTGACACCAGCTGGACTACGTAATCACGCAAGTGTTTGTTACATTTAGGGTTTTCCCCAACTAAACAAAATCTTGGTCGACCGAGAGTGGTCCTGTTCTTTTGACCAATCGATCGGTCGAAATGTTTAACCTTATTTTTCCATATATAGACAGGCACACCCTATGTGTTTTAATAAAATCAACTACATATGCACTGAGCGTGTCTGATGCTTTAAGCACACTGTTTGATTAAATTAAGACACACAGATGAGTCAAAGACCCCGGTGGTCACACTGTGTTAAAAACATTTTTACAGCAAGTGCCTGTGTGACTGGCGCACATTGCCTCGCTCTCCTCCCTACTGCAGCGAAAAGGTACCACCGCACAGCAAGTGTTTATTGTGCTAAAGCTGCAACATTTCAGCCATTTGTTTCTTACTTGTTTCTGACTGAAAAATTCTGTTACCCAAATCCCTATTTTGTTTAGGAGAAACTTTCCCTATTCCCTCAATATTTGCTTTCTTAACTTGAAATTAGATTTGATTTGAAACATGTAAGCATCACATGCATGTGACCATAATCACATCAATACGTTGGCTATAACAAACACGTGACCGCAAAATGGATGCGGAAGACGTGAAAAATAAACTCAAAATGGTTTGTTTACTGGTTTGTCAGGAGGAAAAGTGGAAGTCAGATCTGTGGAAGACATTTTACTTAGTTGTGGAAAATCCTGGAGATGAAGAAAGAGGAGGGTATAGGAGCAAGAGTTACGTGAGTGTTATGTGTGCCAAACAGTTGCTATTGCATTAAAAAAAATGGGACCATTTGGAACAGTAAACAACACTAAATAAATATGTCTGTTATAATGAAAAATAATAAATATGGAGCCTTTATTACAGCAGACTAAAAACAGTTGCATGCATTCGTGAATTGCAGTTTATTTATTGTTTAGGCTTCTTATTCAAAGCTCCCCTTGATATTTAATTATGCTTGATTGCATTTCAAAGTATGAATGTCTTGGATGCTGTGTGATGGCATGAATGAACAAATGATTGATTGATTGATAGTGTATATTGAAATATAGGCCTAAGTAAGTTACAGGACTGGCCTACAGCTCCTTGGTGGTTGTACAAGGCTACAGTACAAAGCCTACTGATGATAATGACAATACTTATTATTATAATGATAATTGTAATAATAATTGTAACAATAAGAATGAGATCAATAAAATGGAGGGTATAAGACCGAGAGATGCGTGCTTATTATGTGTGACAAACGGATGCTGTTAGATTAAATATATTTTTTCCTGCCTGTTTGGAACAGTGTAAACAACACTAAATAAATTGTAAGTAATACCAGTCTATCCTAACAAAATAGAATAACGTGTGTTAAAATATTACAGCATAGCAAAGGCTAAAAACAGCCAAATCTGTTTTGCCGTTGCATGATGCTTGGTTCTCACGAATCAGCAGGCAATTAAACAAGCTCTCAAACAGGCAACAAAGGCGAGCTCTGTCTTATTTATGTGTATGTATGTATGTATGATGTATGTATGTATGTGTGTATATATATATATATATATATATATATATATATATATATATATATATATGATTTGTAAAGCCAGGCACATTTAACAGTTAGGCTATTTATTATAGAGCTAATTAAGTTGGGGTTTCCTCTCTCGTCAATTTTATTAGACAATTAGGCAAGGGCTGTTTCCTCGTCTTTGCTGCTGCTGCCTCTGCTGCAATGTTCTCAATCCCCATATACAAGTTAACTGCTATTATGCACATAGCAACATAGGGAAAAGAGCCAATTCTACGGCGCACTAAAGAATGTTTCAAAGCCGCGGTCAGCGACCGTAAACAACGCGGGAGAAAGTGCATTTGATATAAAATAATATTAAATGTATTAGTGTTGCAACGTTATTTTTACATAATTTAACCATATACAATTTCAGTATCACATGTCTTAGAGCGATGGACTGTTCCATCCCCGTGGCCTCCGCAAAGGATTAGTCCACTGAGACAGTCGCGAACTGGTGTCTTGTGCACCATTTAAAAAAAAGTACAAATGATTTGCGACTGCTCGACTAAAGAAATCTTGGTCGACCAACAGCTTATGGACCCAAACAATTGACCAGTCGACTAAATGGGGTCAGCCCTAGTTACAGTGCATTCGGAAAGTATTCAGACCCCTTCCCCTTTTCCACATTTAGTTACAGTTGAAGTCGGAAGTTTACATACACTTAGGTTGGAGTCATTAAAACTAGTTTTTCAACCACTCCAAAAATGTCTTGTTAACAAACTATAGTTTTGGCAAGTCGGTTAAGACATCTACTTTGTGCATGACACCAGTAATTTTTCCAACAATTGTTTATAGACAGATTATTTCACTTATAATTCACTGTATCACAATTCCAGTGGGTCAGAAGTTTACATATACACTAAGTTGACTGTGCTTTTAATAAACAGCTTGGAAAATTCCAGAAAATGATGTCATGGCTTTAGAAGATTCTGATAGGCTAATTGACATCATTTGAGTCAATTCGAGGTGTACCTGTGGATGTATTTCAAGGCCTACCTTCAAACTCAGTGCCTCTTTGCTTGACATCATGGGAAAATCAAAGGAGATCAGCCAAGACCTCAGAAAGAAAATGGTAGACCTCCACAAGTCTGGTTCATCCTTGGGAACAATTTCCAAACACCTGAAAGTACCACGTTCATCTGTACAAACAATAGTACGCAATTATAAACACCATGGGACCACGCAGCCGTCATACCGCTCAGGAAGGAGACGTGTTCTGTCTCCTAGAGATGAACCTACTTTGTTGCGAAAAGTGCAAATCAATCCCAGAAAAACAGCAAAGGACCTTGTGAAGATGCTGGAGGAAACGGGTACAAAAGTACCTATATCCACAGTAAAATGAGTCCTATATCGACATAACCTGAAAGGCCGCTCAGCAAGGAAGAAGCCACTGCTCCTGAACCGCCATAAAAAAAAAGCCAGACTATGGTTCGCAACTGCACATGGGGACAAAGATCGTACTTTTTGGAGAAATCTCCTCTAGTCTGATGAAAGAAAAATAGAACTGTTTGGCCATAATGACCATCGATATGTTTGGAGGAAAAAGGGGGAGGCTTGCAAGCCGAGGAACACCATTCCAACCGTGAAGCACGGGGGTGGCAGCATCATGTTGTGGGGGTGCATTGCTGCAGGAGGGACTGCTGCACTTCACGAAATAGATGGCATCATGAGGGAGGAAAGTTATGTGGATATATTGAAGCAACATCTCAAGACATCAGTCAGGAAGTTAATGCTTGGTTACAAATGGGCCTTTAAATGGACAATGACCCCAAGCATACTTCCAAAGTTGTGTCAAAATGGCTTAAGGACAACAAAGTCAAGGTATTGGAGTGGCAATCATAAAGCCCTGACCTCAATCCTATAGAAAATTTGTGGGCAGAACTGAAAAAGCATGTGAGAGCAAGGAGGCCTACAAACCTGACTCAGTTACACCAGCTCTGTCAGGCGGAATGGGCCAAAATTCACCCAATTTATTGTGTGCAGCTTGTAGAAGGCTCCCTGAAATGTTTGACCCAAGTTATACAATTTAAAGGCGATGCTACCAAATACTAATTGAGTGTATGTAAACTTCTGACCCACTGGGAATATGAAGAAAGAAATAAAAGCTGAAATAAATCATTCTCTCTACTATTATTCTGACATTTCACATTCTTAAAATAAAGTGGTGATCCTAACTGACCTAAGACAGGGAATTTTTACTAGGATTAAATGTTAGGAATTGTGAAAAACTGAGTTTAAATGTATTTGGCTAAAGTGTATGTAAACTTCTGACTTCAACTGTACGTTACAACCTTATTCTAAAATGTAATTAAATTGTTTTCCCCCCTCATTAATCTACACACAATACCCCATAATGAGAAAGCAAAACATTTAGAAAAAATTAAATATCACATTTACATAAGTATTCAGACCCTTTACTCAGTACTGTGTTGAAGCACCTTTGGCAGTGATTACAGCATCGAGTCTTATTGGGTATGATGCTATAAGCTTGGCACACTTGTATTTGGGAGGTTCTCCCATTCTTTTCTGCAGATCCTCTCAAGCTCTGTCGGGTTGAATGGGGAGCATTGCTGCACAGCTATTTTCAGATCTCTCCAGAGATGTTCAATCGGGTACAACTCCAGGCTCTGGCTGGGCCACTCAAAGACATTCAGAGACTTCTCCCAAAGCCACTCCTGCGTTGGCTTGGCTGTATGCTTAGGGTCATTGTCCTGTTGGAAGGTGAACCTTTGCCCCAGTCTGAGGTCCTGAGCGCTCTGGAGCAGGTTTTCATCAGGAATCTCTCTGTACTTTGCTCCGTTCATCTTTGCCTCGATCCTGACTAGTAACCCAGTCCCTGCCGCCAAAAAACATCCCCACAGCCTGATGCTGCCACCACCATGCATCGCTGCAGGGACGCTTGGCATTCAGGCCAAAGAGTTCAATCGTGGTTTCATCAGACCAGAGAATCTTGTTTCTCATGATCAGAATCCTTTAGGTGCCTTTAGGCAAACTCCAAGCGGGCTGTCATTTGCCTTTTACTGAGGAGTGGCTTCCGTCTGACCATTCTACCATAAAGGCCTGATTGGTGAGATGGTTGTCCTTCTGGAAGGTTCTGCCATCTCCACAGAGTAACTCTACAGCTCTGTCAGAGTGACCATCGGGGTCTTGGTCACCTCCCTGACCAAGGCCCTTCTCCCCCGATTGCTCAGTTTGTCCAGGTGCCCAGCTCTAGGAAGATTCTTGGTGTTTCCAAACTTCTTCCATTTAAGAATGATGGAGGCCACTGTGTTCTTGGGGACCTTCAATGCTGCAGAAATGTTTTGGTATCCTTCCCCAGATCTGTGCCTCGTCACAAACCTCTCACAGAGCTCTACGGACAATTCCTTAGACCTCATGGCTTGGTTTTTGCTCTGACATGCACTGTCAACTGTGGGACCTTATATAGACAGCTGGGTGCTTTTCCAAATAATCTCCAATCAATTGAATTTACGACAGATGGACTCCAATCAAGTTGTAGAAACATCTCAAGGATGGTCAATGGAAACAGGATGCACCTGAGCTTAACTTCGAGTCTCATGGCAAAGGGTCTGAATACTTATGTAAATAAGGTCTATTTTTTTGTTTTAATACATTCACTAACATTTCTAAAAACCTGTTCACTTTGTCATAATGGGTATTGTGTGTAGATTGCTGAGGATTTGTATTTATTTAATCAATTTTAGAATGAGGCTGTAACAAAATGTGGATAAAGATAAGGGGTCTGAAAACTTCTTGAAGGCACAACACATTAGTGTTCTCTCACAGAGCTGATTCTGTCTAGTCTAATCCGTTAACCATCTGGTTCACACCGTCCTATAAGAGATGTTTGTGAGGTGATCATTTCTCTGATGGCACTTATGCTTCATCCTTTAATAGTCATGATTAGCTGGTGATTTGCCTGTGTAATTAAGGGTAATTCCTGGGCGTTGGGAATACCACCTCTTCACCCATTATTCTATGCTGTAACCAGAAGAGAGAAACCAGTCTCAGGTCTTTGGTGCTCCACATTCTGCAGAACAGTTTGTCATAGACCAAAGGTATGATTAGCATCCAGTAGTTTAGTCTGGATGGCCTTAGTCTGCAGTAGAAGTCCAGCCAGGAAGGGGTTAATGCTGTCAACACTCCTCGCATAAGTGTTCTGCTACTTGCCCTGTCAGGCCAAGATGGGTAGGTAAGCTCCATTGTGTTGACCCAGTCTGCTGTAGCGAGGCTCCGGCATTACTAGTCAAAGCTCCTCTGTGCTTCCTTGTCCTGGATATGGAGGCCCAAGTATATTTCCTGAGCCGCCCACGCATTAAAGGTGTTCTCCGAGAGCCTTTGGGGGAGAGAGCAGAGCAGTCCAAAACACTGCTGGGTCATAGAGACAGGTCATGGAGAGGAAGATCAAGTCATTACTTCCCCCTCTGAGAGGACTGATAGCCAGCCAGGTTCAATGATCATACGTGCAAATGTGCATTGTGCAATGTGACAAATACTGATGGAAGTCAAGCTTGTGGCTGGATGTTGACAACTGTTTTCCCTTGTGGTGAACTGAAAGAGCAGCCGACGTCCCAAATGCATGACGATCATCAGCTCATGCAGATTGGAATGCCCACTTCTGAATCTGTCACCGGTTTTACCGTCAAATGTGACAACTGCCATCAATACCTGTGGAGAGAGTAGGAATACGAAACACCGGCCAGGTATTAATACTGCTGCCTGTGATTCACATCAAAGCTGACAGGAGTCAGTGTGTGTGCCACTTAACTCAGTCTGCAATGAAGCAACTCTTCAAAAGCATCATTTGAAAAGGCGTCTCTGTAACACCAGCCGCCCTCTTTTACGCTATCCTGCCTCCAACAGAAGCTTTAATTTGGAGGTTTGTAGCAACAGTGTGTGTGTGTGTGGTGTGTACAAGAGAGAGGTGTGTGATTGTGTGTGTACGAGAGAGACTCCGTGGGTGGGTCTGAAGATGATGGAGAGCTCAGGAGTGCAGGACGTTATTAACGTGGCACGGCTCGATGCGGCAGCTCGCTGGAGAGCATTATCAAAATGCCTTCTGAAAAACCAATCACTTACTCCACCACACATGTGCAGCGCAGCCATGAGAATCCCACCTCGATTGTTTCACTGACCTTTCTTTTTCTCCTCTTTTTCTCCTTTTTATGTATTCCTCATTCGTACTAGTTCTGTGAGAGAGGGGAGTGTAAGGGCTCCACGGTGCTACAATTTTGGTCGCATATGCTCCTAAATATTTTACTGTGCTACCTGGAATTTTAATTTAGGAGCACCGGTGCCCCTAGGAACAAATTTCAGCATAGAATCCTGAGTGTGGTACAGAGAGGGCTAATGTTGCGGTATGTGCTGCAGGACCTCACTGAGACAGGGTCGTTAATGTGGAGTGTTTTGACTTGTTTGAACCATCCACGAAAGCTGCCCGGCAGGCAAATGTGGTGGTATTTTTTTGTTGTGGTTCATGGCATAGATATTGAGTTGGTAACACCACTAATGAACAAAGTCCTTCATCTTTATTTCACTGAGCTGCTTCTTTCTCACATAGTTTCCTGTACCAGGTGAAGACTGCACCCTTCTCAGTTCTCTCTGTGTAGGCTACTGTGTACAGACTTGACTGTTAGCCTCTCGTTGCACACCCACACGTTATTCCATTAAGATTATATCAGAACTACCGGCAGAATGTCCACCTGCACTCTGCTATCACGTTGGCAGGGGTAATATCTAACATTTACATGACGATATCTCCTGGCTTGAACGTAAAAATGATCTATTGCTGGTGTGAGTGCTAGGATTGGACTGGGAAGAGAGTCTGCGGCCAATGCTGGAAGAGTGTTTCTTTTCAACCCAATAAACACTAGCGGCTTTTGTGAGTTTGCTACTCAGGGATTCTGAGCTTCTTTTGAGCCTCGTGTGGTTTAGATCGTTCACCGTTATCGTGCCGCAGCCGCCTCAAGGTTGGAAAGATCAGTTGCTCGGCAAGGCGTATGTGATTTCTAAAATGTTCTCGATCCATGTTTTGACCGTATATAAATGTAGGCCGCCTGCACGGCTGTCCTTCCTGACTGTGTTTTGTCTGAGTCTAGCTGTAATGGGAATAGAAGGTGGCAGTGAAGTACCACCCACGCGCGTGCCACAGCTAACTACAACATCAAAGACCTAACGATTAGGGAGTCGCTCTGTAGCCCTCATCAAAGACGCTTGTTAAGATGTTCATCATATTTCTGGATGAAAGCAGCATGCTAAGACGGCTCCCAATTTTGGTGTGTGAAGACTACCCTCTGTCTGTACTATGGGAAAACAGACTGTTTAAATATGTGCTTAATGTTAAGTACATTTTCTGAACATTTGTCAACTGTCGGCTCATGAAAAAGGGGCACCCAATAGAAATTGCCTGCTGTAAGGTTTCAGGAACATACCTGCACGGTGGTGGTGTTTGTGTTTACGTAGTCACTAGCCTGGAATATATGGAGGTCAGAAGGACACATTAACAGAGGTGTGCATGTAGTGTGCTTTATGTCTGGAGGATGGGCAGGGCTCCCATCCCCCTGGACCTGGGCTGTGCTATGCATCATTACCACAGAGTGGCTGGGGATAGGGGCCGGGGCAGGGCCGTATATCTCCCCCAGCAGTTAGCCGTCAGCAGGGCAGAGGAGGGGAGTGGAGAGGCCTAATGTATTATCGATCCAGGGAAAGAGTGGGCTATCCTCCGTTCTCTGTTTGGCCAACATTTGTGTTCGCCTGCCTCCCCTCGGACCGGGCTGTCTACTCTACCGTATCCCCTGGAACAGGACATGAAGACAATCACCCTCCCTCCCTCCCTCTCTCCCTCCCTCCCTCCCTCCCTCCCTGGCTGGTGGTGTGTCTCTCTCTCCCTCCCTCCCCAGGGTTAACCATGCATCGACAGGCTTATCTCAGTGGAGAGAGAGGTTCTCTGTAAGTTGGTTCGCTCAGGAAAGCGCAGTGCCTCGGCCAAACCTAACACTGTACCAATTTTATGGTAGTTATAGCATGCACTGCCACCATGGCAACAGCTGACAGCTAGCAGTCACTGTTGGCATGGTTACAGGTTACAATTCTGTGAAGAGAGAGAGAGAGGGCTAAGGAAATAGGAGAGAAAATGGGACAAAGGAATGGAGCTGATGAAAGTAATGGCAAAGGACGGAATCAGAGCTTTGCGACATACTCCCACCCCTGCCGCTCTCCTGCCTGCTACTCTGTATATGCCCCGGTTGCCTGGCAGTCTGCTTTTAGATTTTCAAAACACAACGTATTTTATTCAATTTTACCTTAGTGCCGATTTCATAAAGTACCGGCTGGATATCCAGCTAAGTTTGGAAGTCTGCTATGTCCCTGTTTAGTCTAATGGAATAGTGTGTCATACAATTTCTGGTGTAATTGAAGACTGAATATACACTGAGTGTACAAAACATTAAGAAGACTTTCCTTATATTGAGTTGCACTCAGAAGAGCCTTAATTGGTCAGGGAATGGACTCTACAAGCAGTAGCGGGGTGTGGGTAAAATCACTGGGGAAGCCAAGCCCAAAAATAAGCCAAATTACACCTTGTGTAGTGATGATTGCCTTGTTTGCTCTATAATGTTAGTTCATATGCCTTGCAACCTCTATCCGGTGAAGTCGACGACGCATATTGCATGTAACAAAACGTTATGTGACCTACAGAATGGTCAAGCAAGTTAATGTTTCCAACATTTTCAAACCACTAAACAACTATTGATTTAGATCCACGGAGAGTTGTCGCAAAGAAAACAGGAGCTGCCTCCACTATTCCAGCAACATTTCGCCTTCAGCATTTCAACATCATGAAATCACCTACCCTTAGTCTAATACAGTGACAACTAAACATACCAAAATGTCCAATCAACGTTAGCTAAATATGATGTGGCTGTCCATGGTTCTGATTTGTGTGTGCGTGCGTGCAAGTAGAATAAACATGTTGACTCACCCTACTTGTAGAGAAACGCCAGTGCCATTCTTCTCTCTTTCATGTTGACGAAACTGTCTATGACTGTCATACAGTACACACTTTTATTTGTTGTTCTAGGCTACCTGCCAAAAATTCTTGCTCGCTAGCCTAACTTCCTTTCATGGGCAACGTTAGCTAGTTAATATTAGCCTTCTACTTCTAGCTAAATATTGAACTTTCATCCTCTCAGACCAGGGGCACAATGGATGAATTCATGGTTGGATCAGAATTGCCATTGTAATCGTTGGCCAGTATGGAGAATTCAGTAAAACCAGAAGTCCAAATCCTTATCTCCATCCATGGCTAATTTAGGAAAGGGACGATTTTAGATAGCTACCTAGCCACCGGAGGATAATAACAAAACGAGATGCATCAATTCAAGTTATTTCTGTCAATGACATATTTCTCTTGATAGGAGTGAAGCCAAATACAAACTGGCTTCCCTTGTCACTTTTGTTTTTGTGTGCCAGGACCATTCACAGTTGCGCTCACTCAGTTTACATCAATGCAGATGGGATATTATTTAATACTTTTTTTTATCAAGGGAGGCCAAATACTCGCTGGCTTCCCTTTCATTTAATGCCATGGGCGACAAACAATGTCAGTCTTTATGACCAGACAGCATCAGATAGATGGCCTACACGTTAACCCCTTAATCAGCCTTATAGCAGTGTATTTCGCACGAGCAGCTTGCTTTTGTCCGAGTGAAGTGAGTTCGGAAAAACTGAAAGTATGCATCATATAAATAGTTTTCACATACAAACTGTATATGTCCGAACTCAGAATCAAATATGCGTCACAAAAATAACATGGTCGCTGTGGTGGAACGTTTATTTTGATTGCCGATTTTCTCCATTTGAGTCCCGTCACGTAAATTGATTTGATATGTGTCCATGTAAAAAAGATTATTAGGGAAATCGTTCTTCTTGCAAAGCATGTATACGTTTAAATCAAACTATTATATAAATTTGATTATTCACAATTGTATTATTGTGTGTATGTATCCGTACTCATTGTGTATTGGAGATGAAGAGGGCTGCCAGGTAACAGTTCAAAGAACATTGCAATATAGTACACACAGACATATTACTCTCTAACACTCCACCCTCCTGAACCTGCTCTCTTCCTCCCCCTCTCTCTCCCTCTATCTGACTCACTACAGTACATATCTCCAAGGGCTGGGAGACAATAGGTTAATCCTGCCACATCCGTTTTCACTCGCTCGCTCTCTCTCTCTCGCTCTCATATTCTCTCCGACAAGCAGCTCAGCTTTGCCTTGCCCTCTCCAGGTCCACCGGGAAATGAAACAGTGCTTTATTCCATCACAGATGTTCCCTTACAAATACTTAAGATTTGGTTCGAAGATGAAAACTCTCCGTTATCACGTCGGGCCTCCGAGACAATAATGCCCCAGCATGCAATTCCTCTATCTGTATGTCTTCAGTACATCATGTTCCAAATCAAAACTGTCGTTTGATTTCATATCCGCGGCGACAGTACATAATTAGAGGTGGGGACAGGGTAGTGAGTTGTGTAGTAGTTGACTAGACTGTCTGGAAGGTCATGATGACTCTCGAAAGGGGAGGCCGGATTGTAATAATTTCCAGTCAGTTGTTTAACAGTGAACAGCTTTGTGTCTGAAAGCAGATGGAACATTACCCGGTCTTGTCAATGAGCCATGTAAGCGATTGCAGAGGGGGAGAGAGCGGAAGCAGTACTTAGTTATTTTTAACAACAGCATTTGTTATTGTGTCCTTAAGTGTTTTTTTGGGGTTTTTTTTTTAGAGAGCTGCAGTGTTTGATTGTGTGCCGTATAAAGCTGGTGGGAAGCTCTAGCTATCAGTAGACTGACTCGCCCTCCTCCCTACCTCCCCCTCCCCTCATTCCCGCCCCTCCGGGTTGACAGATTGACGGGCGGAGCCTAAGCGATTGAGCCCAACCTCGGCTACAACTGTCGCCATGGTGATGCAGCCCTGTGATGCATTGAATTTGCAATATTCCTGGGTTAGACACAGCCTAATAAAAACAGACTGGCAGACAAGGGAAAACTGTTAATGAAAAATGCAGTGAAAGAAAGCTCTTTGTCAGCATGGTGTGTGACTCATATCAACATGTTAGAGAATAGTGGCATGTAACTGGGATAAATAGCCTAGTCTTATCATTGGTCTAGCCAGTGGTATGGGATGCATATAAAATAGAGAAACAAAAAATGACCTTTTGTGGGTATTTTGGTGTTTATTTTGTGGTTTGCTTTATGTCGGGCATATACGGTGCATTCGGAAAGCATTCAGACCCCTTGACTTTTTCCAAATTTTGTTACTTTGCTGCCTTATTCTAAAATGAATTATATTGTTCTCTCCCTCTGATCAAACTACACACGCTATCCCATATTAACGAAGCAAAAACAGGTTTTTAGGCATTTTTACAAATTCAATAAAATAAAAAAATGAAAATACCGTATTTACGTAAGTATTCAGACCCTTTGCTATGAGACTCGATAATTGAGCTCAGGTGCATCCTGCATCCATTGATCATCCTTGAGATGTTTCTACAACTTGATTGGAGTCCACCTGTGGTAAATTCAGTTGATTGGACATTATTTGGAAAGGCACACAGCTGTCTATATAAGGTCCCACAGTTGACAGTGCATGTCAGAGCAAAAACCAAGCCATGAGGTGGAAGGAATTGTCTGTAGAGCTCCGAGAGGATTGTGTAGAGGCATAGATCTGGGGATGAGTTCCAAAAAATTGCTGCAGCATTGAAGGTCCCCAAGAAAACAGTGGCCTCCATCATTCTTAAATGGAAGAAGTTTGGAATCACCAAGACTCTTTTAAAGCTGGCTGCCTGGGCAAACTGAGCAATCGGGGGAGAAGGGCCAAGGTTAGGAAGGTGACCAAGAACCCGATGGTCACTCTGACAGAGCTCCAGAGGTCCTCTGTGGAGATGGGAAAACCTTCCAGAAGGACAACCAACTCTGCAGCACTCCACCCATCAGGCCTTTATGGTTGAGTGGTCAGACGGAAGCCACTCCTCAGTAAAAGGCATATGACAGCCCGCTTGGAGTTTGCCAAAAGGCACCTAAAGGATTCTGATCATGAGAAACAAGATTCTCTGGTCTGATGAAACCAAGATTGAACTCCTTGGCCCGAATGCCAAGCGTCCCTACAGCGATGCATGGTGGTGGCAACATCATGCTGTGGGGATGTTTTTCAGCGGCAGGGACAGGGAGACTAGTCAGGATTGAGGGAAAGATGAACGGAGCAAAGTACATAGAGATCCTTGATGAAAACCTGCTCAGGACCTCAGACTGGGGCGAAGGTTCCCCTTCCAACAGGACAACGGCCCTAAGCACACAGCCAAGACAACGCAGGAGTGGCTTCGGGGCAAGTCTCTGAATGTCCTTGAGTGGATCAGCCAGAGCCCGGACTTGAACCCGATCTAACATCTCTGGAGAGACCTGAAAATAGCTGTACAGCAACACTTCCCATCCAACCTGAGCTTGAGAGGATCTGCAGAGAAGAATGGGAGAAACTCCCCAAATACAGGTGTGCCAAGTTTGTAGCGTCATACCCAAGAAGACTCGGGGCTGTAATCGCTGCCAAAGGTGCTGCAACAAAGTTCTGAGTGAAGGGTCTGAATACTTATGTAAACGTGATATTTCATATATATTGTTTTGAAATGTGCTAATATTTAGAAATGCCTGTTTTTGCTTTGTCATTATGGGGTATTGTGTGTCGATTTATGAGGGATAAAAAAAACAATTTAATACATTTTAGAATAAGGCTGTAACGTAATGTGGAAAAAGTCAAAGGGTCTGTATGCTTTCCGAATGCACTGTATAATGGTTTATTTTTTCACTGTAAAATAAGCAATCAAGACGTGCATGGTACTGGTTTCTCCTGAGGCGCTAGTTCTGAAGTCTTACAATGGCTTTTTTTTGGTTCTATAGCAGTCTTGTATTGAGACCCACAGTATGACTGTAAGTCGCTTTGGATAAAAGTGTCTGCTAAATAGCATAGAAATAAATACATATGACTCACAGCTGTCACGTTGAAGAGAGAGGCCCAGTGTTGCATCCTGTCCTAAATAACACACAACAGCTCTGCTCTGCCATGTTTTGGCTGAATCATCCTCCCAGTCCTGCTCATGTAGCGTTATCTATCTGGGGGTGGAACAGAACAGGGCTGACTGGTGCCCCTGACGCCAGGCCCAACCCTTCCTGTGGCCAGATGGGCCGAACCGAGGAGGACAGAGAAGACAGAATGATGAACAACCCTGTCGCCTCCCTCCAGATTCTGTTCAAATGTCCTGTAAATGTTATGGTTGCTAATGCCTGTCTCCTGCACCTCCCACCCGACCAACTGTCCCTGAAAGTTCTAGTGCAGTCACGCGGTTCTCCACAACTTGTTCAAAGAATAATAAACATGTAGGCCTAGTGAACAGCTGAAAATACAGGGAGGAATCAAATGAGTTCTACGGAACTTCTACTAGCTTGGAATACCAACATGATGCTTTCATATCATTTTTTCTGTTTTTGTTTTCCTTTTTTTTGTTCTGTTTTATTTGTGATTCTGCTGACATTGTCTATCAGTCAACAACCCAAAAAATGCTGGTAAGTTATTTTCAAACAGCTGTAAGATGATGCACTCCTTTTGATTTCTGTTTGGGGTTCTTGGATTATGGTTTTATCAGTTAAGATGCCTCTTGACTCCTTGTGCACATTTTGGAACCTTGGCCTTTTTGTTGGTCATATTTCATCCACCCACCACTGCTCCTGCTGTGTCCTGGGTTAAGGTTATGATTTGGGGTGGAGGTGAGTTTGGGGCAGGATAAAGACCCTGGGATACGAACCTTCTCTAAGAGGTGTTCCTGATTCCACCTTATTGCCTGCTAATTACTGGGAGCCAACATACTTCCCCTCCCCTGTCTGCACCTGCTACTGTAATGCCTTACTGTGACACCCTGCCATCCCATAGCTTGAGTCACACATGTTAATATTGTTCTTGACTCGGTTTGTTGTCTACTTTGCTGTCGTTTTTATAATGCGCATGTGACGAAAGCTTGTTTCTTGCATTTTGGTAATATTGTCAAGACCAAATAAGAGTTGTAAATGATCTATGGGTAGACAATTTACACAGTTCCTTAATTGTGTAATCAGTGGAATGCAGGAAACAATGACACATTGTCAGTATTTGTTGTTGTGCACGCCTCATTGGCACATTTTCTCTTTATTTGGTTCTCTATTCTCCAGTCACATACTTGTTCCTCACCTAGAAAGGATATATGAAGGGGGATGGGGTCCCCTCTTTTTCCTGCTTTCTGTTTATTCACTGTCTGGTTGTTACCATTTATTTTGTCTCTGATACCCACTCAATGCACGGGCGCTAGGCTAACTCCTGTCTCTGTGAATGACAATTGATGCTACGCTGCTCATCTCTTTGTTCTGTTGATAGAATGACCTTGATGCTTCCTTTTCTTTTGAGTTCCTCCTTCAGTTTGTTGTTTTGTCTGTGTTGTCTTGTCACTGCCTCTTCACAACAGACGTAGCTAAGCAATTTCCACAACTTACTAGAATCACAACTGTAGGACAGTCCACAACAAAACATGCAAATCATTGTGTTCCCTGTGTTGTTAAAGCAGCCATTGTTCTAGTGCTTCCCTACTTGGCTGTTGACTCAACAGTGTAGAGCATTCTGCTCAAGGCTGAAACAGCTGAGAGAGGCTTTCATACGGCTGCTCTGAAGGAAGACATTGATTCACGTTTTTGATCCAGCTTGAATCTGCAGTTTCCTAATTGCACTAATTGTTTTTAATGAGGTGAAGTAATCTATTTGACTATTCAGTGGGAGGACAGAATCTGTGAGATGAGATGCACTTCATTTAGGTTACACACACACACACGCGCACACACACACACTGATATGATATGAAAGCAGTCACACTATAGCCCAGGCTAGCCCACCAGGTCTTCACCTGATATGAAGCATTAACTATAATGACCTAAAGAATATTGTCCTCCCAGATCAGCTCTTTATGTTGCCACCTCCGGTTCAGAGTTAATTGCGCTTCTGTTTCAGTGAACTCTGACCTCCGGATAAACGTTCCGTCCTAAGTCCTCTCCTCCCTCTTTGGGACCTCACATCAACTTCTCTCCCCAGACAGACACGCCCATAGGCTAGCACTAAGGAGCGTTGTTAATGTGCTTTAGGTGCTGTAATGCGCATCGTGCTCCTGCCCAGTAGGAGGTATTTCCTGTGGTTTAGAAAGTGTGCTCTCAGATGTCCTTGTCTTGTTCTGATCATTCTCTCTCTCTCTCCTGTAGTCCACCCCTCTCCACCTGGCAGCAGGGTACAACCGGGTCAGAATAGTACAGCTCCTACTACAGCACGGTGCAGACGTACATGCAAAGGACAAAGGGTGGGTGTGTTTGTTTGTCCCGTGTGGCTCAGTTGGTAGAGCATGGTGTTCACAACACCAGGGTTGTGGGTTCGATTCCCACGGGGGACCAGTACGGAGAAAAAAATGTATGAAATGTATGCATTCACTACTGTAAGTCGCTCTGGATAAGAGCGTCTGCTAAATGACTAAAATGTAAATGTAAAATGCTTGTTGTTTGCATGCGCTTTAGGGTGAGTGTTGTGTTGGAGTGTCCGTCCGTCCCAATAATGTTTCTGGAATGTTGAGTTCACACTTTGCTCAGACACTTCATTTGACCTCCTTAACTAATGAACTTAGTTTTTAATTGCACAGAGATATAAAGGCTCTGTCCCTGTAATGACCTAATGGTGTCTGTGTTCCTTTCTCCCTCAGTGGTCTGGTTCCTCTCCACAATGCATGTTCCTATGGTCACTACGAAGTCACAGAGCTGCTGCTGAAGGTAAGAAACTCTATGCTGCTTTGTGTGTGCTGGTATGCTTGTTACGTGGCGGCTACGGAAGTGAGAATCCTTTAGCTCTGGGGAGATAGAGGTCCCTGAGAAAGCTGTTATTGTCAGGTGTTTTCAGAGGGGTTCGTCACAGGCCGAAAAGCCTGACCGGCTTCTCCTCCTTTGACAGAAGACAGACAGACTCGGACTTCTTTCTCCCTTCACGTCGTCTTTTTGAGTTGGTCTTTGAGATGAAGACTCAGGACTGACTGGCATGTCTAAGGGAAGCCATCGTCACGCATCTGATGTTTCGCGTCAGACATCGCGTCAGACATCGCGTCAGACATCGCGTCAGTAGTGCTGTAACACCTGGGTCGTGTTCACACTTTAATAAGCCGTTTTTCTTTGCTCTTATTGAACCAGTTCGGATTTCAAAACAGAGTTTTTTTTTGTTTTTTTTTTAAACATGTCTACCTGTCTGCCACTTTATTTCCTTCACCACGTGTACGGTGTGTTTCCTGTTTCCTGTTAGCATGGAGCGTGTGTGAACGCCATGGACCTGTGGCAGTTCACCCCTCTCCACGAGGCTGCCTCGAAGAACCGCGTGGAGGTGTGTTCTCTGCTGCTGAGCCACGGGGCTGACCCCACCCTGGTCAACTGTCACGGGAAGAGTGCTGTGGACATGGCCCCCACCCCGGAGCTCAAAGAGAGACTCACCTGTGAGAAAAGACATCTACTTACTAACACTCACACACTGACCTATAGACTCTCCTATGCACTCACATGCTCACATAGTTTTTCCCTCAGACGACTTGGGAGATGAATGGAAGTTTTATGGCGTGTGTGTAAATGATGACATGGTTTTCCCCCTGTGTGTGTTGGGTAGATGAGTTTAAGGGGCACTCTCTGCTCCAGGCTGCGCGGGAAGCAGACGTGGCCAAGGCCAAGAAGTCCCTCGCTCTAGAGATCATCAACTTCAAACACCCACAGACACACGAGACGGCACTGGTGAGGCACACCACACACACACACACACACACACACACACACACACACACACACACACACATACACACACATACACATCACACAGTGTTAAATGGACTCCTCCTCTTGTGTTGCAGCACTGTTCAGTGGCCTCTCCTCACCCCAAGCGGAAGCAGATCACAGAGCTGCTGTTACGTAAAGGTGCCAACGTCAACGAGAAGAACAAGGAGTGAGTGTCTTCCTGTTTAGCTGACCTCTGTCTGACCTCTAAACCGATCCTCTAACCACTGCTATATAACCCTGTGTGCGTCTGTCTGTCTCTGCAGCTTCATGACCCCCCTACACGTGGCTGCTGAGAGGGCCCACAATGACATCATGGAGGTGTTGCAGAAACATGGAGCAAAGGTACAGTGTTCACCCGTCCATCCCTTCTGCCATGCTCTCTACTGGTCTTGCTGCTTGTATCAGCAAAAGCGGCAAGTTCAATGGAAAATACTACATCGGAGTGTAAATCTGCAGCCGTTTCAGTGAACCCAGACCCTGTGAGACGGGATGTTTTTCTAACTAAAAAAAGGCAGAGATCTCTCTCCTCAGTGTCCGGGTGGGTCTGAAGTTACCAGTTGTTTTAGAGCTCAGTCATTTATAGTATTATTGAGACCAACGACAGGACGGACTGGGGGGGGAAGACTGTCCTCCTGGCCGATCAACTGCCTGGTTCTGAGAGCTCCATCAGATAAGAATGAGCAGATGGATGGAGTGTTCCGAGCCTGCCAGTCACCCCCTGAAGAGCCCATCCTCACCTTCACAGGCGGTCCTTCCCTCATGCAGACCTAGTGAAAGACGCGCACCAGTTCCACAATGTTTAAAAGCCAGACAGCCTCTGAAGAGAATCCTCTTGATAGCTTCCCTTGATGGAATTCTCTCAATGGCGTGAGTTGTGTTTTATATTACTTTCTAAAGAAAGACGTCAGAGACGGACAGAGAGGCTCCTGAGTGTTTTTGACAGCGCCACTCATTGAGTATCTATCCAGAGAAGAGAAGTCTCCAAACAGTGGTATTTTGACTGTCATGTCTGGGCTTGTCTTGTTCATAGTAATAAAGGGAAGTAGCTATCCCCCACAGAGGCCCAGCACTACTTAGCTGGTTAGGGAGCATGACAGATGGAACAGACATCGAAAAGTAAACCGCAGCACTTCCCTGCCTGCCTGAGCAGGCAGCCTGTTAAACTCGCTGCCGGTATACGGTGTGAAAATGGCAGGTTTGATCACTGATAAGCGCCAATATTAGAACGCATTGGCTGCGCAGTAACATGCTATACATGTTACAGGGTCTCCGAGTCCAAATGTGCATGTCATTTACAGTATCAATGTTTATGACCGCTTTGTTTGATGTACAGTTACAAGGATGACATGTCAAAACCTGGGTTGCTCTGAACAGAATTAGCCTATGTTTTGTTATGCTGTGAAGAAAATTAGCCCAAAACACACACCTGAATGCACTAATGACTCTATTCTATGTGCACCAAAATTACTACCGTTTCTCCGAAGGGCCTTGTTTAGTGTGATTCCGTTCATTTCTTTTCTGTTTTTACTCAAAATCACACTTATTTATAGAAAAACAACAACATTTGGTGTTCTAAGTCCACATCAATGCTTAAACCAAATCAGGAGACCACTTTTGAGGTCTAGGAAAAATATCTAAAACATTGGGGTGAATTGACCCTTTTAAAGCAAGTGCACACCAGCAAGCGCTCATGTGATTGCTGAGTTTGCATAACAAATGGCCACTGGATTGATGCAAATAGTCATGATGTCATTCTGCCAGGTAGGCGTGGGCTACTAAGGAGTTAGCGTTTAATTGAGAAGGTATTTGGGAAAGCCTTTCCATCTCTACCAAAAGGTTATCATTAACATCATCGCTAACGGCTACACAAAGTGTAGACCTGCGCGCGCACCGCCCATTCCCGTGCCGTTTCAGAAGTGGCAGGAAAATACAAATCACTGATGCATTTTGTTAATGTCTTTTTGATTCACTTGGGCAAATGAATGAGTTTTCTTATAAGTTCAATACATTTAGTTGATTTCCTTCTGAGTTCAATCCATTTTTTGAGTATTGTTTCATTCCATTTTTATGTCTGGATTCCATGATTCCATCCACGTTCTCTGCAGTGCTGATTTTACAGGGACCAACTTTCGAAAGCGTGACACTGTAACATGGCATTTTCTAAGTTAGCTAGTCATGTTGGCAATAGAACAAGCGTTCAAATGATGCCCGTCCGACCCAGATTGCGATTTATAATAGACCGTTCTTGGATTGCGTAAACAACAACAGTGATTCAGTGATGGTGGGGATGCAGGGCTGTGTTCCAAACAAAACAATACGGATGTCCTTGCTCTAGTTCCTCAACGGCACAGCTAGGGGAGCTCAAGAAAGCACCTTTTATAGTTAATGACTCTTCTTTGAGTCAGAAAAGTGCACTGGAATGACTTAGGAACTGTGCTCACTTTGGAGAGCTGTGTGACCACTTGGAGACACCAGTGAGACCTCTCACTCAAACCCTTTCATTTTTGGTCTTTATGTTGAACCTACCCCACATTTTCTATGAATATTGTTCTTGTCTTACGGAATATATCCAGAGGCTTTTCAGATTTTGCGACAAATGCTGCGAAAAGTACAGTAAATGTCAAATGAGCTCTGTTGTCCTAACCTTTTGGTCTGATCTTTTCCCCGTAATCTCTCTTCAATTTCTACCGTGATTATGCTTCTCATATTTATTTTGTTAGAAGCATTTCAATTTGGCCCTATTCAAAGAGGCCAATTCCCATGAGTGTGCAGGGTTAACACGTAAACTCGAGCAGCGCCTGGTATTGGAGTTTTGCTGCTGTACTCTGATCAGTGGGTCTGTGGGGAGCAGCGCCTGGTATTGGAGTTTTGCTGCTGTACTCTGTTCAGTGGGTCTGTGGGGAGCAGCGCCTGGTATTGGAGTTTTGCTGCTGTACTCTGATCAGTGGGTCTGTGGGGAGCAGCGCCTGGTATTGGAGTTTTGCTGCTGTACTCTGATCAGTGGGTCTGTGGGGTGTATGTTCTAAGCAGAGCCTCCCCTTTCATTTGGAGTTGTACAATCGGTAATGAATCGAAATGAGGATATCCCAGGAGCTAAGGGAAACGAAGACGGGGCAGAATAAATAAAAGTCAGGCAGGAAGCAATCTCAGACTTGAAACGCTCGGCTCTTGTACACAATTGTACAGGGAGACAAGCGTACATTTATACACGTACATGTGCAGTTGACCTCCCAAACACACACACACACACACACACACACACACACACACACACACACACACACACACACACACACACACACACACAAAATAACACTATCTCTCCCAGTTCCTGCTCGGTGCTGATAGTCTCTGAAGAGCTCCAGCAGCATGAGGGCTCGGCTGATTAATTATTGTTTGTGTTCATTTCAAAATGCGGGAATTTAGTCGCACAGCTCAATCCCCACAACTCTCAACTCCTCTCCCTCTCCTCACTCACTCTTTCCTGCTCTCCCAGATGAATGCCCTGGACACCTTGGGGCAGACAGCCCTGCACCGTGCTGCAATGGCGGGACACCTCCAGACCTGCAGGCTGTTGCTGAGCTACGGAGCAGACGCCTCCATCCTCTCACTGCAGGGCTTCACCGCCTCACAGATGGGCAACGAGGCCGTGCAGCAGATACTCGACGGTACGGCGAGAGAGAGCGGGCGTGTGTGTGTTACTCTAAGACACTGGTTGGTGATACTGTGACGTTGTACTTCTCTCTCTCTCCCCCAGAAAATGTACCAGTGAGGAACTCTGACGTAGACTATCGGCTCCTGGAGGCAGCTAAAGCTGGAGACCTGGACACTGTGAAGGTAGGATTCTCATTTAAGTCTGTGTGTGTGTGTGTGTGTGTGTGTGTGTGTGTGTGTGTGTGTGTGTGTGTGTGTGTGTGGTCCCTACTATAGGTATAGCTAGCTGACTCACAGGAAAAAAAGAAGGCTAATAAGCAAGTTTACATGACATGCCCAGGACCCGTTGATATGGAAACTGTTATTTGATATTCTGCTACTCCGTGTTCTGGTGTATGAACTCACTGGACTGCATCGCCTTCAGCTCAAGATATTCTGAGAATGTTTTTGAAAACTTGCCAGTTTCATCACGGCTGCTTTTGCCGGTTTGATCTGAACTAGGCTTTGGTCTCAGAGCTCACACTAATACTCTCATTCTGCCTGCAGACAGCTTGTGCTGCTGTCAGAATGTTGAGTATGTCACTCTTTAGACTGCTTCTCTTTCTCTCTCTCTCTCCCCCCCTCTCTGTGTGTGTGCACTTCCCACACGTGTGTGACCATGCTCTCTGCAGACTTCCTGTGCCACTGTCAGAATGTAAACTGATTCTCTCTCTCTCTCCTTGCAGTCATTGTGCTCTCCACAGAATGTGAATTGTCGGGACCTGGAGGGTCGTCACTCCACGCCTCTGCACTTCGCCGCCGGCTACAACCGTGTGGCGGTGGTGGAGTACCTGCTGCATCATGGGGCCGACGTCCACGCTAAAGACAAGGGGTGAGTTTTTCTGGCTGGCTGGCTAGTTGTCTTTCTGTAGCCGTCTTGTTTGCTCAGGAATCTATATGTCTGTAAATCACCTTCTGTCTCAGCAGTGATTTCATCTTCTCCGCTCCACCACTCCCCCCAGATAATATAGAATCTCTATCAAAGATGTTATCGCTCTGTTGTGTTTCCTCAGGCTATGTCTCTTATATTAGACCCAAGACATTTCAGAGTAGGGAGAAGCTCATCACTTTCTAACCCTCCCTCCTCTGGGTCTCCCTTTGCTCTCTCCCTTTTTCTCCCTCTCTATCGCTTTCTATCCTCTCTCTCTCCCTCCCCCTCTCTGTGCAGAGGTCTGGTCCCCCTGCACAACGCCTGCTCCTACGGTCACTACGAGGTGGCTGAGTTGCTGGTGAGACACGGGGCGTCGGTGAACGTAGCAGACCTGTGGAAGTTCACCCCTCTCCACGAGGCTGCAGCCAAGGGCAAATATGAGATCTGCAAGCTGCTCCTCAAGGTATGTCCTGCAACTGGGTGTCTAAAACTGAGTTCGTCAGTCCCCTCAGTCTCTGCAGACTGTCACACGCTTTCTCAACCTCTCTCTGTCTCTCTCCCTCTCTCTGTTTTAAGCCCTTTTTTACGGAGAGGTACTGTAGAAAGTCGTAACGCTTCAGTATTAGAATTTTACCACATGTTAAAGCCCAGTGGTAGTTATACTGTTGATTACGGCTGAATAACGGACAGGAACACCACTTGTGTTTTATGGACTTTTTTTCATTAGATCTCCGATCATGAAAACATCACTCGAGAAGGGTGTTTTAAAGGCGCTTAGAGACGGGCCGCTGTAAGCGGCAAAAGTCTCATAGACTTCAATGGGGGTAGGGCGGCAAAACGCAATATGTTTTGCAAGCGGCGCGGTTTGTGGCGCTTGCTCCCGTGAGCGGTGCCACTGGCTCGAGCGCCCGTAAGATGAAATTTGGCCGAAGTCTTGAGCGGACACCGCGCATGGTTGACCAATTAGCAGAGTTCATCTTGTCAACCAATCAAGCAATGTTTTAATGACAACATTTGAGCAGACAACAACCGGGACCCCTGGTCTCTACACGCGGTAGGCGGATCTTCTTGCGTTTCAGATGCTATTTACCGTGGCCCGTGTGTAAGCACCTTTTTATGGTTTTGTTCATCATTATGGTTAAGCAGGTCCAATTGATGTGAGTTCTAAAATCATAAGGACCTCAGAAACATGTGCGTCTGAGCTGTGAGCTGGGGAGTTATTTTTGGTAGCGTTATCTTATAAGAACGCCAAGAGCTGCTGGAACGTGTTACTTCCCACCTCATGGTTAGAGGGACAAGTGTTGCATTGAACTTGATGCACATGATAAGAAATGACTCCGTCACCTCAGCAATTTCTATCTAAAGAGAGCTTGTTAGTTTAGTTTCAGAAGAGGATATTTCAGAACCATTTCAAAATGTCTTCTCGAAGGCACAATGGTCTCACTTTGGCATCTAAGCAGCCATGGATTCACCCACCACCAAAACATCTAACTCTGCCTAACTGCAGCAGCCAAGAGGCATACTTCCCTCCGTATCTATTTGGACAGTGAAGCTAAAATAACAAATGTGGCTCTATACTCCAGCATTTAGGATTTGAGATCAAATGTTTCATTTGACGCGACAGTACAGCATGTCACTTTTTATTTGAGGGTATATTCATACATATCTGTTTTACCGTTTAGAAATGAAAGCACTTTATGTGTCTTGTCTGCCTATTCGAAGATGTCATAAGTATTATGGCAAATTCCCTTACAGGGTATTAAAGTAGTCCAAAAGTTTAGCATTGGGTCCCATATTCCTATCACCCAATGATTACATCAAGCTTGCAACTCTACAAACTCGTTGGATTCATTTGCATTTGTTTGGAGTTATGTTTTTTCCCAATAGGAACTTTTGATTTGATCTCAAATCCAAAATGCTGGAGTATAGAGCCAAATGTAAAAATGTAGCTTCACAGTTCAAATACATAGAGAAGAGTGTATATTCAGTGCTTTTCCTTAGCAATCCATGACAAGCCTCTCTGCTCTGCTGGTTCCCTCAGCATGGGGCGGACCCGACCAAGAAGAACCGTGACGGAAACACTCCTCTGGACATGGTGAAGGAGGGGGACACGGACATCCAGGACCTACTGAGAGGAGACGCTGCCCTGCTGGACGCTGCGAAGAAGGGCTGTCTGGCCCGCGTCCAGAAACTCTGCAGCCCAGAGAACATCAACTGTAGAGACACACAGGGACGCAACTCCACCCCCCTGCACCTTGCAGGTAAGACTGGCCACCAAGACATAACCATGGGTACATAGACCCATCTAGTTTGACGTCTGTTACTGAAGTTCTGTTAACAATTTATCAATGGTTGTTATACTTGTCAAAAGGGCCAGATTTGATGAATAGCTTAATCAAATCAAATTTTATTTGGCACATGCTTTGTAAACAACAGGTGTAGACTAACGGTGAAATGCTTACTGATGGGCCTTTCCCACAATGTGCAGTTAGAGATAAAACATACAAATTGTGACACAAGGAAAAAATACACGGTGAAATGATGGCAGATATGTTAAGATCAGCGTAAAAATAAAAAAAACACACAAAATGGTCACGAGCCAATAAGACAGCTCCCATCCACTGCAGCAGTTACATGCCATACCACGTCTAGTGTAAGCTCATGGAAGCCACTGTATTTTCAAGCCAGGCGTAAGTGGGATTCTAGATTCCCGCAGTGTGTGTATATTAGAGGTCGACCGATTAATCGGAATGGCCGATTAATTAGGGCCGATTTCAAGTTTTCATAACAATCGGTAATCAGTATTTTTGGACACCGATTTGCCGATTTTATTTAAAAAATGTAATGACATTTTTTTCTATTTTTTTCTTTCATCTTTGTTTTCAATATTTTTTACTCTTTTTGATATTTGTTTTTTAAATATTTTTTTTACACCTTTATTTAACTAGGCAAGTCAGTTAAGAACACATTCTTATTTTCAATGACGATCTAGGAACAGTGGGTTAACTGCCATGTTCAGGGGCAGAACGACAGATTTTTACCTTGTCAGCTTGGGGATTCAATCTTGCAAACTTACAGTTAACTAGTCCAACGCTCTAACCACCTGCTTTACATTGCACTCCACGAGGAGCCTGCCTGTTACGCGAATGCAGTAAGAAGCCAAGGTAAGTTGCTAGCTAGCATTAAACTTATCTTATAAAAAACAATCAATCATAATCTGTAGTTAACTACACATGGTTGACGATATTACTAGTTTATCTAGCCTGTCCTGCGTTGCATATAATCGATTAGGTGCGCATTCGCGAAAAAGGACTGTCATTGCGCCAACGTGTACCTAACCATAAACATCAATGTCTTTCTTATAATCAATACACAAGTATATATTTTTAAACCTGCATATTTAGCTAAAATAAATCCAGGTTAGCAGGCAATATTAACCAGGTGAAATTGTGTCACTTCTCTTGCGTTCATTGCACGCAGAGTCAGGGTATATGCAACTGTTTGGGCCGCCTGGCTCGTTGCGAACTAATTTGCCAGAATTTTACGTAATTATGACATAACATTGAATGTTGTGCAATGTAACAGGAATATTTAGACTTAGGGATGCCCCCTGTTAGATGAAATACGGAACGGTTCTGCATTTCCGGATCCGACCATATTAATGACCTATGGCTCATATTTCTGTGTGTTTATTATAATTAAGTCTATGATTTCATAGAGCAGTCTGACTGAGCGGTGGTAGGCACCAGTAGGCTCGTAAGCATTCATTCAAACAGCACTCTTCACAATGCTTCAAGCATTGCGCTGTTTATGACTTCAAGCCTATCAACTCCCAAGATTAGGCTGGTGTAACTGATGTGAAATGGCTAGCTAGTTAGCGGGTGCGCGCTAATAGCGTTTCAAACGTCACTCGCTCTGAGACTTGGAGTAGTTGTTCCCCTTGCTCTGCATGGGTAACGCTGCTTCGAGGGTGGCTGTTGTCGATGTGTTCCTGGTTCGAGCCCAGGTAGGAGCGAGGAGAGGGACGGAAGCTATACTGTTACACTGGAATACTAAAGTGCCTATAAGAACATCCAATAGTCAAAGGTATATGAAATAGAAATCGTATAGAGAGAAATAGTCCTATAATTCCTATAATAACTACAACCTAAAACTTCTTACCTGGGAATATTGAAGACTCATGTTAAAAGGAACCACCAGCTTTCATATGTTCTCATGTTCTGAGCAAGGAACTTAAACGTTAGCTTTCTTACATGGCACATATTGCACTTTTACTTTCTTCTCCAACACTTTGTTTTTGCATTATTTAAACCAAATTGAACATGTTTCATTATTTATTTGAGGCTAAATTGATTTTATTGATGTATTATATTAAGTTAAAATAAGTGTTCATTCAGTATTGTTGTAATTGTCATTATTACAAATACATTTTAAAAAATCGTCAGACTAATCAGTATCGGCTTTTTTTGGTCCTCCAATAATCGGTATCGGCGTTGAAAAATCATAATCGGTCGACCTCTAGTGTATATAGGTCCGAATGGTCATGAGTGTGTGTACCCAGATGGCCAGGACTGTTGGACAAGTCTGCCCTCCCTGTGCCCGCTCAGCGGAGGGGGGACAACAGATGGGTGAGGGTGAACAAACAGTCACAGGAGGCAACCGGGAACGGACCTGGGCTGAGACAACAGTCAACGGCTGACCTGACACAAACCTCACACCACACCATGTGTTTACTACAGTATGGCCTCTCTCTAGGTGGCGGATGATCAGGACAGACGCCCCTCGTCTCATGCGCTCACACACTTTCTACCACAGCTTGATTTCACAGTTAAATGAGCAACTTTCGACCGCACGGCAGAAATGAAGATGGTGGGGTGTGTGTGTGTGTGGTGTGATTCAACCGTTTAATTACGTTTACATGCAATACTACCACTTAAACTTAGTGTCTCTAGTCTATCATTCACTTCCATTCTGCTAACTAGAGGTCCGTGCTGCAGTGGAGGTTTCGGAGGTCTTTAGTCTCCATAACACGGCAGCTCAATTATCTCCCCCAGCAGAACGTTAAGTCCAATCAAACACCCTGCTGCTGGGAGAGATGTGTGTGTTTAGTAGTGTGAGAAGTGTGTGTGTGTGTGTGTGTGTGTGGGTCTATGTGCCAGACAGACATCTCCCCTCATGTTCACACCGTGAAGAGCTGAGAGGAGCGAGAGACCTAATCTATGAGAATGACTTTGATTAGCTGTCTTCTCATTAAAGTAGCAGTGAGAGAGTCTGAGAGTGTAAGAGACGCACACGCCCAGAGCCGTGTGTGGATCGGCATCGGGCTGCAGCTAATAATGAGTGTTAATTAGATTGGGTCCTGGAGGGGAGTCAACTAGAGGGAACAGTGTGCTCACCGTGCCTCCAACACACCGCTGCGGAACTGATTTCTGGATTTCTGCTCAATTTCTCACACCATAAATTGCTGCAGTGGTATAGGGTCACTTCTCCTTTGAAGCTGAGCTCGTTTGAGACCTTGAAAGAATACTGAGAAGGAGAGAGAGAGAGAGAGAGGGAGCTAGGGAGAGAGAGAGGTAGGGAGAGAGGGAGAGAGATACCAGTGTCAGATGGAACACTGAGCCCCATGGTGCCAGAGTAATCCATTTTGCACCCTTTTCCTCGCAAAGGTCTCTGAAAAGTTTTGGCTGACCAAATGAGGCATTCATGGCAATACATATGAGCACATTTCGGTGTCTGCATTAACCCATTGTGTGTTTGCGTCCCCCCCCACCAGCTGGCTACAATAACCTGGAGGTAGCAGAGTACCTGCTGGCGCATGGAGCTGATGTCAACGCCCAGGACAAGGGGGGCCTCATCCCCCTCCACAACGCTGCCTCTTACGGGGTGAGTGCCATAATCTCCTCCCCCCCCTCTTCTCCAATCCATGGAGCACAGCCCAAAAAGTGGACTATTACTTATAACACCAGTGTGCCAATGACATTTACTGAGCCAATCAGAGCTCTTCTACTCCTGTTCCCCCACACGGCCTCTGCGCTCCCTGCTTATACCAAACACTCTGTTGTGTTCCTGAGTGTGACACATTGTGTCGGGCGTGTAAATGTTGTGCTGTAGAGGTCCCTCCAAGGCCGAAGAAGCTCATCAACTTTTCATACAACACTGCGTTTCATCACTCATTTAGTAGGGAAGCACTGCCATGGCCTATTGAGGGAGGCGCTTTGTGAACACTGGATGATATGGAGATGATACGGAGAGTGGTCACAGAGGGAGAGAGAGAGAGAGAGAGAGAGAGCGAGCACAGCAGCACTGACAGGAAATACAACCACGGTCTAAATCAAACAAGCAAAATAAATGTCCAAGCCACAACCAAACCCTCTCCCACCCTAAATCAAACACATTCTCAGGGACAAGCCAAAACGAAACCTTCTCCCACCCTAAATCAAACGCATTCTCAGGGACAGCTCTGACCATTGCGACAACACAGATGGGGAAACTTGGCCATTTGTTAAGCTAATAGGCAGTCCAAATGGCCGTTGTTTGTGTTCTTTATGCCGTTTAGTCCAGTAATAGTGTGTAGGGGCCTGGTGACATGATTGGGCCCAAGCAGGAAGCTCGGAGCAGGCTGTTTTACGTAACAGTCCTGGGATAGCTCTCAGTCCAGTCCAGCGCCTGCTACCCTTGGCATGGGTCCTGAGAACTGCTCCTGCTGCACAACTATCTGCCTGTGTGCTGCTCTGACTTCCACTGTGTGGGTGTGGAGTGTGTGCTCCTTAGGCCCATGGGTCAGCTGGCTGCTGGCAGGCCTTGGTTGACCTTGACTGGGCCTGGCCGTCTATATTCCGTAGGGCCACTGTGTGGGTGTGCGTGACAGTGTGTGGTGATGATGAAATGTCAGTGGGCTCGGCTCAACACTGAGATGATTACAGAACACTAGAAACGTCAGAACTTGATAGGGTTTCTAAGTTCTCTCTTTCACTAAGATAAGTCATTGAACTGATTCACTGAAGGATTTGTTTCTTTCGGGTCACTCAGATTTGAGCCTAACGCGTCCCTGTTGTTTCTCCCACAAGCACGTGGATATAGCTGCTCTCCTGATCAAGCACAACACGTGTGTGAACGCTACAGATAAATGGGCCTTCACTCCGCTCCACGAGGCGGCTCAGAAAGGCCGGACCCAGCTGTGTGCTCTGCTATTGGCCCACGGAGCTGACCCTACAATGAAGAACCAGGAGGGACAGACCCCACTGGACCTGGCTACGGTACACACACGCACACACACACTTGTAATTACCTCCGGTAAATGGCCTCTCACAAAGTCACTCTGCCCTTTAATACAGGAATACACAACTGTAGCTTGTTAGGATTTCCGTCGTGTTCTGATATTGAGAAGTAATTAACTTTAGGCAATTAAGACCTTCCTTCAGATGAATGCGGTAGACGTTTTACTGTGTAAATCAATCAATATGTTTATCATAGTGTCCTCATTACATGTCTGTTTCTTGTCTCCTCTGTCTCAGGCTGATGACATCAGAGCGCTGCTGATTGATGCCATGCCTCCAGATGCCCTGCCCAGCTGCTTCAAGCCTCAGGCCACGGTGGTCAGCGCCTCGGTGGTCAGCGCCTCGGTGGTCAGCGCCTCGGTGGTCAGCGCCTCGGTGGGTAGCGCCTCGGTGGTCAGCGGCTCGGTGGTCAGCGGCTCGGTGGGCAGCGGCTCGGTGGGCAGCGGCTCGGTGGGCAGCGCAGCGGACATCTCTCCGGCCTCTACGCCATCCTGCCTGTCTGCAGCCAGCAGCATAGACAACCTGGCGGGTCCCCTCAGTGAGCTCACTGTGGCTGGAGCCACCGGGCCTGCAGACGGAGCCTCCGGGTCCGACAGGAAGGAAGGACAGCGTACGTAACCCTTTCGTCTTTTACATATCACAGATAGAATATAATTAAACTTTGTGTCCAGCCATGGATGGACATTTTCCCTCTGCATCACCATACAAGGTAGGCCATCAATGTAAAAATAAAGACTCCCATAATACGGCCATACGTATGAAAAAGAGTCTGATTTGTCTGAGTAGACCGTATTTAAGCCGTCATTTGACACGTTGTCTGTTTTGTGTTTTATTCAACAGCCATTCTAGACATGAACATCAGCCAGTTCCTGAAGAGCTTGGGGTTGGAGCACCTACGCGACATCTTCGAGAGGGAACAGGTAAATGCACGTATCCTAGTGGTCCCTGTACAAGCCAATCACTTTTACTGTTGCCCGTTCATACACCTCCGTCACTCACAAGTCTAAAAAGCTCAACTCTCAATCAGTCTGTCATCCGTGCCGCTCAGTCTGCAGCTGGCCTTTTTACTGGCCCTTCAGATCGTCAGTCAGTCAGTCGTATTACTTGCCTCCTTATGCATAGACAGATCATCTCAGACAGGCTGAAATCAGACTTCACCGTGCTGCATGGCCAGACACTATGAAATTTCCCTCATGCTGCAGAGCACATTGTGCGCTCTCTCTCTCTCTCTTTCGCTCTCTCTCTCTCTCCCCCCTGTCTCTTTCTGTGTCTGCAGCAGCTCAGAGTGCACCGTGTCTCCGGCAGGGTAGTTTAGACTGACCTCTTCATCCCACCACTGATTGATTTCAGGGGGATGTTGGGTTCCACGCTGAGCGGCGTGTGGTGTTAGGGGTGTGCGGGACGACATGTCAGGTGAAATCAGGCTGGGGACATGGTAGCCGTGCTGGAACAGAGAGGGATCTCATTTGCACATAGATGAGCAGAGGGATCCCTGCAGCGAGGGAACGGGAGCGAGGAGGGAGGTCAGGAGAGGAGAGCAAATCAGACCTTACTCAACCTTCCTGTCTCTCCTAAAGACAAGTTCAGAATCAGAGCAGCCAGGCCAGGAAAGGAAAGAAAGAAGTTACATGAAGGAAGGAGTTCACAGCTAAAGGAAAAAGTTTGTCTTTCAGATGTAGAGAAGCTTATGAGATGAAAGTGGAGTGGTTTGTTCTCGTACCAGATTGGTTTTTGGTTCCTCACCATTATCACTGCATTACAGATTCCGCTCCAGCTGTTGAGTGTTTTGTTCTATATTTTTATTTTGTTTTATTTTTAATCCCAGCCCCCGTCCCGCAGTTGGCCTTTTGGTAGGCCGTCATTAGAAATAAGAATTTGTTCTTAACTGACATGCCTAGTTAAATAAAGGTTAAATAACATATGACCACAAGCCTGTCCTCCCCAATTAAGGTGACACCAACCTCCTGTGCTGCATTATCACATCTGTATGTGAGTCAAACGTGGGGCGTTCCTTTTCCTGATTGATTAGACAGGGCCAGCGGCCCGGGTGTCAGTGTGTGACAGACCTGTCTTACTTGTGAAGGATAGCCAAGGAGGGGGCTATTTGAGATTGGGAGTGTCAGAGAGAGAAGAGGTGATTCAGCCTTAGAGGATATATGCTCAGGGAATAGAAATTATGAAGTGTCCCCCACACACAGTCCCTAACCTACCCCACACTCACACCACGGCCTCGTCATAGTCTCTCTATATTACACTCTCTCTATGTGATTGTGTGAGTGTTTGTTTGTCCATATCTGAAGGTTTGTTTTTGGTGAGTAGACTAGACGATGCTGTGTTAAGGATGAGGATTCTCCAGTGTTGTTGATCAGTGAATATGCATTTGAGTAGTGAGTTAGCCATTTAAACACCTCTCTTCTCCTCAACCACTGGCTAAGTTTATCCCCTCCGTGGCTGCAGAGATTTTACACAACTCCCTGCACTGGCCGGATGAGTGAGGGTTTACACAGACTGAGAGCGAGAGAGATGGCTCTAAACCGTATCTTGTCATATCTTGGTAGAAATGGGTCATGGTAGGCTGCAGGGCTAGAAATGGTGGCCAGCAAGTACATTTAACCAGAGAACTAAGATAAATAGAAGATTTTTTTGGAATTTGTTGATATTCTTCATTCCAAATGTCACATTATTTGTAGCGGTCTGTGACTTGCTATTCTCTGTACTGTCTCTTGGTTCTAATGATATTATGATTGGATGCATTTTTTTGGAGAGCCACTCTGATTTGCTGTGTTTAGGATGCTCTGTCTCTGCTCCTGTTTTTGATTGGCTGATTGTTCTGTTTCCGTGCAGATTACGCTGGATGTCCTGGCCGATATGGGCCACGAGGAGCTGAAGGAGATTGGGATCAACGCCTACGGTCACCGCCACAAACTCATCAAAGGCATGGAGAGACTCCTGGGAGGACAGCAAGGTCAGAGAGCCAGATCTCAGCCAAGATACTGCCAGCCGGATCGTTTTCCATTCATCTCTTATTGATTTAATATTTAACAACTCTCTTATACAGTATATAGTGGCTTAATTAAAGGCTTAATCGCGAGAGTTTAAGGTTTTTTAGCAGGACTAGTTTAACGTCTTTTGAAGTAATACAACACATGCACACTGCTGCTAACCCATACCCTATTTCTCTCAGTACAGCCTGCTACTTCAGAGGACACCACCTTCAGCTCTGTGTTATTGTGGTTTCTCGTGGAGTTCGACAAATGTATTGAAGTGTCACTCCACTATGACGCAGTAATACAAAATAAAGATTTTTACAAATATTTTGAAACCACATCGTGGACCACTCAAATTGAGTTGTGAGACACTGAAAACAAACATAGTTAAACATGGGCCAGGCGTCGTCTATACTACACTACTACACTACATCTTCTATGTATGCATAAAACAAGTACAGTGGACAAAAGGACAATTAGGCAATTTATAAAGAAACGTCTTCATTGGAGGATAAGGTAGCGGGCATTTACATTGTTGCCTGATACAATTTCACATGATTAATTATTCTCATATGCCGTGTTCTCGTCCCTCTGCTCCAGGTGCTAACCCGTACCTCACGTTCCACTGTGCCAGTCAGGGCACGGTGCTCATAGACCTGGCCACTGACGATAAGGAGTTCCAGTCTGTGGAGGAGGAGGTATGTGCTATACTATAGCTCTCCTCTACCATGTAAACACTGCAGACATAGCTCTGGTTTGGTCCGGGGGCTACTTGCTCAGTCGGCAGATCATTTCCTCAATCAAGCGGAGAATCGAAAACAAGCTCATGACAGCTCTGTCTTTACCGTCCTCACAGTTGCAAAGTACGATCCGAGAGCACCAGGACGGGGGCAACGCAGGCGGGGTCTTCAGCAGGTACAACATCCTAAAGGTGAGTCGTAGGCGTCTGGAGAGGAGACGACCTCCCCAAAGCCCTATTCCTCCTCACTATACACCTCTCTAATAACACTGGTAATAAGACTGGAAGATTTGAGCACGTGGGCAGTTCTGTTGAGTCTGACTGTGTGCGCTCTGTCCGTCTGTAGATCCAGAAGGTGGTGAATAAGAAGTTGAGGGAGAGGTACTCGCACAGACAGAAAGAGATTGCTGACGAAAACCACAACCACCACAACGAGCGCATGCTCTTCCACGGTAGTTTTTCATTCACCCAGTACCTCTAACATTTACCTATCATTTCTGTTGAAGAGAGACAATTCTCTTACAACTTTTGTTTCTGAATGAGGGTTGTCCCCCCCCCCCCTTCCTCTGCCAGGCTCTCCATTCATCAACGCCATCATCCATAAGGGTTTTGACGAGCGGCATGCCTACATCGGGGGCATGTTCGGCGCAGGCATCTATTTCGCAGAGAACTCCTCCAAGAGTAACCAGTACGTGTACGGGATAGGAGGGGGCACGGGCTGCCCCACTCACAAAGACCGCTCCTGCTATGTCTGCCACAGGTTAGACTCACTCCAGACGTTCCTTAATGATGTGTGATGTCTAGCCTCTACTGCAAGCAGAGGCTGTGTGTATGCTGCTGTTTTCTAATCCATCTGGTGTTGCAGCCAGTGGTATGTGCTGTTCTGGTGTGTGTGTGTGTGTGTGTGTGTGTGTGTGTGTGTGTGTGTGTGTGTGTGTGTGTGTGTGTGTGTGTGTGTGTGTGTGTGTGTGTGTGTGTGTGTGTGTGTGTGTGTGTGTGTGTGTGTGTGTGTGTGTGTGTGTGTGTGTGTGTGTGTGTGTGTGTGTGTGTGTGTGTGTGTGTGTGTGTGTGTGTGTGTGTGTGTGTGTGTGTGTGTGTGTGTGTGTGTGTGTGTGTGTGTGTGTGTGTGTGTGTGTGTGTGTGTGTGTGTGTGTGTGTGTGTGTGTGTGTGTGTGTGTGTGTGTGTGATGAATGATCTGAAGTTGTGTGTAATGTTCTGGCGTCTGTTAAGTTGTTTATTACAGGCAGGTATGTGTTTTGTTCTAATGTGTGTGTGTGTTGGGTTGTTGTGTGTTGCAGGCAGTTGTTGTTCTGCAGGGTGACCCTGGGTAAGTCCTTCCTCCAGTTCAGTGCCATGAAAATGGCCCACGCCCCCCCTGGACACCACTCTGTGATTGGCCGGCCCAGCGTCAATGGACTGGCCTACGCAGAGTACGTAATCTACAGAGGAGAACAGGTCGGTCTAACACACACACACACCTTTCACAAGAGCCACGGTTCCATAGTGCAAAAAAGCACATACTGTAGATGTGTTGAGAGTGTATGGTTGGTGTTTATAATGACAATGACTGTCCTCTCCCACTGTATTCCTCAGGCGTACCCAGAGTACCTAATCACGTATCAGATCCTGAAGCCAGAGAGCACACCCTCATCCACAGCCGGAGAAGAACAGAAGTCCTAGTCCAGACGGAACCAGACCAACCACAGAGACTCTTACCAGAAACACTTCACACATTCTGGGCTGAGCCAGGACAAACCCCAGGCCCTTAACTCAACTCTACACCAATGGAAAGATTTCTTTCCTCCACTTGTTTTTTGTTGTTCCATTTCACTATAAATGACCAGTTTCTCACAACCACCACCCATTTATTCTTTCCTCGTCCTACTTCAGTGTTTACATGAAAATGTTGCCTTCCCGGGGAATCGTCTCTCGAGTCATGTTGTCGCCCCCTAGTGCCCATCTCCCGGTCTCTCGCTCATGGTTGCCCTTTGTGATTGTTGTCACTGGTTAAGGCCAAATAGAGAGAACCAAGTGGATAAGGGTTAGGTCAGACATTGGGACTCAAAGCTCATTGGTTAGTAGTTAAGGTTAGAGATGGGGACTCGCAGCTCATTGATAAGCAGTTAGGGTCTGAGATGAGGACCCATGCCAGTCTGCCTTTACCTGAGTGTTAGCAGCCCTAATGAAGCCTGGCAGAGGCTCCTCTACCTATCCCTCAGACAGGGGCAGAGATTAGGGTGGGTGTAGTAGTGCATATACTAGCCACACTCCAAGCCCTGTGTCTTCAACAAGCCTGGCAAAGGAAGCTGCAGTATACAGACCCCGGACACAGATCATGTGTTACTATAAAGACAACCAATGACCTCACCCTTTCCTTTCCAGCACACTAATCATTTAAGCAAAACAACTCAAAAGCATTAGACCTCATTTATGATATTAGCTCTGTATTATTTTGTGATATTTTCGTGTTGGTTATTGTTTTGACTTTGTTTTTAGAGATGTGTACACTATAATGGGACCATGTCAAAACGGGGACCTGCCGGTTTTTGACCCCTTTCTGATTTTTTTTTAAAGTTGAGATGATATATAATATCCCTCTCTGGGACTATTAAGGGTTTTCTCTCCATTCCTGGATTTGATGGAACATCCTCTAAAAGGTTTCAGATTGGGAACAAAAAGCAAGTGGGATTGAGACTCGAATGGAGTTATGTGAGAAAGTACAGCGAGCTATCACACCTGTATTACTCTTATAATTACTATTATTTGTATTATTATAACATTACTTTGCACAAGAAAACACTGAACATCGGACTTTTCATGACCATTGCCCATCCAGTCAAGCTCATCTTTTAATGGATTTGCACTTTTTAACGGGAATGATTTTTAAGTTATTTGAAATTGTATTGAAAATAACGCCGAAAAAAAAGATGTACAGTGTGTAGCAGACGATGCCTTTGTAAAGCTCACCATGTTAACAGATGAAGAGTGGGCTGTATTAGTACTGTAAATTAAGTGGGGGTTTTTGTGGATCTTTTATGCTTTGGGTTTTTTCTGGGATAAAATGGATTTTTTTAGTTGAGTGAGTTGCTCAATTGTACCCTCTTAAGATTGTACCTGTATGAACTGTTTGCAGCTGTGTTTTCATCTTTTCTTAGTCACTATTTGCCATATTCATCCCTCTGCTCTTTGTCCTCTTTCTGAGGCGTAAACAATAACTTTTCTTACTTCCTGCTGGATTTGTCTACGGTCCTCTGGGAAATAGCAGTTTGAAGCGACAGAAGTAGTAGTGGCTGATTTGAATTGAAAGACAGTGTCTCGGTCTCCTCTCACTAGCTGGCCTCTATCTGCATCTTGCTGCTGTGGTGCTGTGCTTTCCCTATTGTTTCCACTGCTAGGATCACTAGTCCTCCATAACTGCCTGTGCTTTGACCGGAATGTTAACCCATCTGTTCCTACAACCTGGAGTGGTTCCCAAATGGCTTTCTGTGTCCCAAATGGCACCCTAAACCCTATATAGTACACTACTTTTGACCAGTGCTTTTTTGCCATTGGTCAAAGGTTATGCACTATATAGGGAATAGGGTGCCATTTGGGATGGAACCATGGTCTCAATCTCCACTCCGCGTTCCTTCAGACCAACAGCACCTGGAGAGAGCCTCGCTGCCTATACCTACTTCCTACTACAGTTATCTTATTTCATCACTGGTTAATTTTGTTTTCCTGGTGCTGAAAGATCCTGCAATGACCCACTCACAGCTGATCTGCAGACTAATGTAACACTCCTCAGTGTTGTAAAGTCTTAATAAAGTACATAACTTCACATCCGACCAATGCCTATTCACTGAAGATTGTTTGGTCTTAATGTTAGACTTTGAATGGCTTTTGTTGAAGTTAAATGCACAGCATATAACTGTCCCGCTTAAGGAGCAGGGCCTTGTATTGGCTACACTACATACTGTACAGGACATTCATGGAAATGTCTAGAGGAAAAATTCATTAGACACTGAAACAGTATTGTCCATGCTATGCATTCCTGTAGAGGGTAAAATTCACAAGACACTAAATCCGTATTGTCCATGCTATGCATTCCTGGAGAGGGTAAAATTCACTAGACACTGAAACAGTATTGTCCATGCTTTGCATTCCTGTAGAGGGTAATTGATTTCCTGCAAAGTAGGGGAGATGAATAGGTGTGAGGACAGAGTTGACCATTACCTCAGCGATCCCATGCAGGAAAAGACGGATGTTTAATCAATCCTCTCATTCAGAAGGCCCATTAGAAATCAGTCGGTCAAACCAAGCAATCTATCCTCCTGTTTGTCACACAGAGCTAAATTGTTTTCTCTGCTAGATGATGTGGATGGACCTAGAGCTTGTATGATGATGTGTTTATTATGCATCGTGTATAGGCCTATACATATATGGAGGGGATATGCTCACAGGCCACCCCCAGGTGGTGAATGTAGGAAACAACACCTCCACTTCACTGATCCTGAACACTGGGGCCCCACAAGGGTGCGTGCTCAGCCCCCTCCTGTACTCCCTGTTCACCCATGACTGCGTGTCCAAGCACGCCTCCAACTCAATCATCAAGTTTGCAGACGACACAACAGTAGTAGGCTTGATTACCAACAATGACGAGACAGACTACAGGGAGGAGGTGAGGGCTCTGGGAGTGTGGTGCCAGGAAAATAACCTCTCACTCAAGATCAACAAAACAAAGGAGATGATCGTGGACTTCAGGAAACAGCAGAGGGAGCGCCCCCCTATCCACATCGACAAGACCGCAGTGGAGAAGGTTGAAAGCTTCCAAGTTCCTCGCGTACACATCACTGACAAACTGAAATGGTCCACCCACACAGACAGTGTGGTGAAGAAGGTGCAACAGGAGGCACCTTCTTCACCACACTTCACAAACACAGATTTGTGTGTTTTGGGTATGTTGTGAAATTGTTAGATATTACTGCGCTGTCGGAGCTAGAAACACAAGCATTTCGCTAAACACGTGTATGTGAGCATTAAAATTTGATTTGATTTTGAGCTCCAGGTTCGTCGCCCATGATGTCATTATAGCCAACAAACTCCTACAATGTGATTTAGAGGCGAAGCTAGAAGTGAAGAAACCCCACTAGATCACCTTTACTCCACACACAGAGACGCATACAAAGCTCGCCCTCCATTTGGCAAATCTGACCATAACTCTATTCTTCTGATTCCTGCTTAGAAGCCAAAACTCAAACAGGAAGTACCAATGACGCTCTCAATATGGAAGTGGTTAGATGAAGCAGATGCTAAGCTAAAGGACTGTTTCGCTAGCACAGACTGGAATATGTTATGGGATTCAAATGATGACATTGAGGAGTTTACCACATCAGTCACCAGCTTCATTAACAAGTGCATCAACGTCATCTCCACAGTGACCGTACGGTCATATCCCAACCAGAAGCCATACATTACAGGCAACATCTGCACTGAGCTAAAGGCTGGAGCTGTCGCATTCAAGGAGCGGGACATTAATCCGGCCACTTATAAGAAATCCTGCTATGCCCTCTGATGAACCATCAAATGGGCAGAGCACCAATACAGGACTAAGATCGAGTCCTACTATACTGGCTCCGACGCTCGTCGGATGTGGCAGGGCTTGCAAACTATCATGGAATACAAAAGGAAACCCAGCCGTGAGCTGTCCAGTGACGCAAGCCAACCTTTTAAATACTATATGCTCTCTTTGAGGCTAGCAACACTAAACCATGCTTGAGAGCTCCAGCTGTTCCGGATGACTGTGTGATCATGCTCTCCATGGCCGATGTGAGTAAGACCTGTAAACAGGTTAACATTCACAAGGCCGCAGAGCCAGATTGATTACCAGGACGCGTACTCAGAGCATGTACTGACCAGCTGGCATGTCTTCACTGACATTTTCAACCTCTACCTGACCTTGTCAGTAATACCTACATGTTTTCAAGCAGATCACCGCAGTCCCTGTGCCCAAGAACGCCAAGGTAACCTGTCTAAATTGCACTGTAGCACTCACATGAAATGCTATGAAAGGCTGGTCATGGCTCACATCAACACCATCATCCCAGACAACCTGGACCCACTCCAATTCGCATTCCGCCACAACAGATCCACAGCTGACGCAATCTCTAATGCACTCCACACTGCCCTTTCCCACCAGGAAATAGGAACACCTACGTTAGAATGCTGTTTATTGACTACAGCTCAGTATTCAACACCATAGTGCCCTCAAAGCTCATCAATAAGCTAAGGACCCTGGGATTAAGTACCTCCCTCTGCAACTTTATCCTGGGCTTCCGGAGGAGCTGACCCAAGGTGGTGAGGGTAGGCAACAACACATCTGCCACGCTGACCCTCAACACGGGGGCCCCCCAGGGGTGCGTGCTTATCCTCTCCTGTACTCCCTGTTCACCCCACGAGCACTGCTCCGTGATCCGACCGCTCAACTCCGCTCACATACTCTGGTGGCCGCACACGACTCCAACATCATTACATTTGCAGATGACACGGTGGTAATGCCTGATCACTGACGACGATGAGATGGCCTACACGGAGGAGGTCAGAGACCTGGCAGTGTGGTGCCAAGACAACAACCTCTCCCTCAACATAAGCAAGACAAAGGAGCTGATTGTGGATTACAGGAAATGGAGGGCCGAGCACGCCCCCATTCACATCAACAGGGCTGTAGTGAAGCAGGTCGAGACCTTCAAGTTCCTTTCAGTCCACATCACTGAGGAATTATCATGGTCCACACACACCAACACATTCATGAAGAGGGCACAACAACGCCTCTTCCCCCTCAGGAGGCTGAAAAGATTTGGCATGGGCCCTCAGACCCTTAACAAGTTATACAGCTGCACCATTGAGAGCATCTTGACTGGCTGCATCACAGCTTGGTATGGCAACTACTTGGAATCCGACCGCAAGGTGCTACAGAGGGTAGTGCGTACGGCACAGAACATCACTGGGGCCGAGCTCCCTGCCATCCATAACTTCTATACCAGGCGGTGTCAGAAATGTCAGATACTTGCCACCCAAGTCATACTGTTCTCTCTGCTACCAAACGCAAATGGTACCAATGCACCAAGTCCGGAAGCAAGAGGACCCTGAACAGCTTCTACCCCCAAGCCATAAGACTGATAAATAGTTAGTTAAATATACTGAACAAAAATGTAAACGCAACCATTTCAAAGATTTCACTGAGTTACAGTTTATGTAAAGAAATCAGTCAATTGAAATAAATAAAATAAGCCCTAACCTATTGATTTCAGCTGATTGGGCAGGGGTGGTGGGGATGTTCTACTAAACTAACATATGGAATTGTTTTTAGATGGTCATACCATGGATCTTTTAGCTATTTGATTTTGAATTCTAAGACCCCTTTAGGTATGAAAAAAATATTGAATTTGGCCTACTACTGTAGCCCATAGAAATGCATTGAATAACACATTCATAAATGGCAAAAATGACAGTCAAAAAATAAATCATAAGGAATAAGGTTTTAAGGTGTCTGTCCTATATCTAGGAGATATAAGAATGCTCAGGAAATGTATACAGTATATACAGCTCCCGAGTATCGCAGCGGTCTAAGGCACTACATCTCAGTGCTAGAGGCGTCTCTACAGACCCTAGTTCGATTCAAGGCTGTATCACAACCGGCTGTGATTGGGAGTCCCATAAGACGGCGCACAACTGGCCCAGCGTCGTCCGGGTTGGGGTTTGGCCGGGGTAGGCCATCAATGTAAATATGATATCTTAACTGACCTGTTTAGTTAAATATAAATATATTTTTTATTTTTTACAATTTTTTTGTTGGCACAAAACTCCATAATTCCATTCATTTGTATGGGTTACCTTCAGACGAGTCCCGTGACACTTATGGGGGTCGTAGTGCAAAAAGTGGGGTCATATCAGTTTGTTGGCCAAACGGTTTTTCAAACTACAGACAGAAGTTAGCACATCAGCGTTACCGACGTGGGGGTTGTAGAGCAAAACAGAGAACACCATCTTATTCTTGAGAGACTTATCTTTCACAGAGTGTAGGCCAAACCGTTCATATGCTACAGACATTTTCGTGAGAAGACTGATTTTTTGGAAGTCTCATGGTCTGACAAACACTGCTGTAGCTATGCCACCTTCCACCGCAGATGATTAAGTAATCCTTCTAACCCTCCCCCCCAAAAAAGATATAGATGTACTATTGTAAAGTGGTTGTTCCACTGGATATCATAAGGTGAATGCACCAATTTGTAAGTCGCTCTGGATAAGAGCGTCTGCTAAATGACGTAAATGTAAATGTCAGATGCTGAAGGCCGACATAAGCGGATGCGGTTGATTGACACACAGGCCATGTAAAGAAAAAACATATCTCTAGTTTAAACAGACCGAAGTTGATGGGGATTTTTTTTATTATGCTACTTAGATTGACGCACTGGTAAATCTAAGGATTTTATCCAATAAATTACCCGGACTATCTGCATTGACCCTTTTTGTATTGACTCTTCAAAGACTCCAGCCACCCAAGTCATAGACTTCTCTCTGCTACTGCATGGCAATCGGTACGATCAGTGTGTGGGTAAAATCACTGGGGAAGCCAGAACAAAAGCCATATTACAACCTATGTGATGTGATAATTGTGTTTTTTGCTCTATAACCTGTTAATTCAAATGCCTTGCGACTGTGATATATAGTCCTAAAGGCTGAGACAATAAGACACAGTGGCAGAATAAATTCAACCACACCTTTGTTTTATCACAAAACCTTGGTCTGGCGAAGTACACAAAGCATACTGCATGTAACAAACAGTTACAGTGCATTTGGAAATTTTTCAGACAGCTTCCCTTTTTCCAAATTTTGTTACAATACAGCCTTATTCTAAAAATGCCTTGTTCTAAATGTCCTCATCAATCTACACACAATACCCATAATGGCAAAGCAAAAACAGGTTTTTAGAAATGTTTGCAAATGTATTAAAAATAAAAAACAGATACCTTATTTACATAAGTATTCAGGCCCTTTGCTATGAGACTCGAAATTGAGCTCACGTGTATCCTGTTTCCATTGATCATCCTTCAGATGTTTCTACAACTTGATTGGTGTCCACCTGTGTAAAATTCAATTGATTGGACAAGGTTTTGGAAAGGCACACACCTGTCTACATAAAGTCCCACAGTTGACAGTGCATGTCAGAGCAAAAACCAAGCCATGAGGTTGAAGGAATTGTCTGTAGAACTCTGAGACAGGATTGTGTCGAGGCACAGATCTGGGGAAGGGTACAAAACAATTCTGCAGCATTGAAATTCCCCAAGAACACAGTGTCCTCCATAATTTTTAAATGGAAGAAGTTTGGAACCATCAAGACTCTTCATAGAGCTGGTTGCCAAACTGAGGAATTGGGGGAAAAGGGCCTTGGTCAGGGAGGTGACCAAGAACCCGATGGTCAATCTGACAGAGCTCCAGAGTTCCTCTGTTGAGATGGGAGAACCTTCCAGAAGGACAACCATCTCTGCAGCACTCCACCAATCAGGCCTTTATGGTAGAGTGGCCAGATGGAAACCACTCCTCAGTAAAAGGCACATGACAGCCCTCTTGGAATTAAGGACTCTCAGACCTAAAGGACTCTCAGACCATGAGAAACAAGATTCTCTGTTCTGATGAAACCAAGATTGAACTTTTTGGTTGAAAGTTCCTCATGTACACATCACTGACAAACTGAAATGGTCCACCCACAAGAAGGCGCAACAGGAGGCACCTAAAACCCTCACAAACTTTTACAGATGCACAATTGAGGTCATCCTGTCGGGTTGTATCACCACCTGGTATAGCAACTACACCACCCGCAACCGCAGGGCTCTCCAGAGGGTGGTGTGGTCTGCCTAACGCATCACCGTGGGCAAACTACCTGCCCTCCAGGATACCTACTGCACCCAATGTCACAGGAAGGCCAAAAAGACAAGGACAACAACCACCCGAGCCACTGCCTGTTCACCCCGCTACCATCCAGAAGGCGAGGTCACTACAAGTGCATCAAAGCTGGGATCGAGAGACTGAAAAACAGCTTCTATCTCAAGGTCATCAGACTGTTAAACAGCCATCACTAACACAGAGAGGCTGCTGCCTACATACAGACTCGAATCATTGGCCACTTTAATAAATTGATTACTAGTCACTTTAAATAATGCCACTTTAATAATGTTTACATATCTTACATAACTCATCTCATATGTATATACTGTATTTTATACCATATATTGCATCTTGCCTATGCCGCTTGGTCATCGCTCATCCATGTATTTATATGTACATATTCATATTCTTTGATTACGTAATGATAATATTTTTCTCAAGTTTGTGTACTTGGTTACCATGGTTATAAATAGTGTCAGTGGAGCACATGGATGTCTTGGAGGGAGATTCAAATGTTGATGCCGGGAAAGGATAGAAAAAGAAAGGTAAATATGACTTGAGAAGATAATATTGAACGTCATTAGCAAATAGGCTCTAATTTCGTGAAATGATGTTAGATTTTTGAAGTTATGTTTTAATTATGTGTATTTAGGATACATTGTATGGTATCTGTTCAACTGGAGTTAGCATGCTAGAATCCCTGCTATTTATGACCAAATATCGTAAAAATGCAAAGCTGTCATCAAGTCAAAGGGTGGCTACTTTCAAGAATCTAAAATATAAAATATGTTTTGGTTTGTTTAACACTTTTTTGGTTACGACATGATTCCATATGTGTTATTTCATCGTTTTGATGTCTTCACTATTATTCTACAATGTAGAAAATAGTCAAAATAAAGATAAGCCCTTGAATGAGTAGGTGTCCAAACTTTTGACTGGTACTGTATATGATCATGGTTAAGTTGAAATTGAACACTTATTTTCTAAATAAGACCATTACGTTTTGTATGTTAGGATAATTGAGTGATTTTGATGTCTATTTAATGTGACTTACTATGGTTATTACTGACATTAATTATTGATTGATTTTTTCTATAAGATGCTCCCTAAAATCAACCAAGGAAAGGACAAGGACATACTATATAGAAACAAAATCAAACATGCTCCTATAAGATACCAGGAGTATCTCAAGAAACAAAAAAGAAAGATACCTCAAGAGAAAATAAAGCAGTGAACCCGAAATCCATCTCACAACTCTCCCAGTGAGAAAAAAGCAAAAAGTGGAGGTGATGGAAAATTAACCAAAGAAACAAAAGATCAACTATCCAGAAAAGAGTGGTTATGGAGTCATACCTGGCAAGGAACACACCACCAGACTCACCGGAAGTCTTACAGCTACAGAATGATGACCTACCTGCCCCTCAAATGACTCCACATCTGTGTGATTGTATAGGCGGACAGACTGTGATAATTCAACAAACAGACGCAGACAAAGCACAACCTTCCACTTTCTACCTGCACAGCATCACAGCCATCTTCTAGCGCAATACAGCCCATTGCAGACATACAAGAGAGACTGATTGGAAGGTGATGTGTTGTGAAATATGATGAAGACCGTTACCCTGGTATTATACAAGATGTTGATGCAGAGAGCTGCGCTCTAGTCAAGACCATGAGTCATGTGGGAGCCAACTGATTATTTGGACCAATGAAAGAGGACATTGTATGGTACCAACCAGAGAAGGGGCTTGGGCTTGTCCCTGAGCCTCATCCAGTGACAAAATGACATATGATGCTCGATGGCGCAGTCTGGGAGAAAAATTGCTCTCTCGTTAAGCAATAGAGTGCATTAAGGGCAAAACCTAATCTTGAGTGAGCCCACACCAGTCTCACGAGTCTGAATCAATAGACTGCAGCCAGTGAACAATCATTTGTTTAATGTCAGCCGGTGTTTCCAACCTGGTACTTGTATTTCTGCCTAATGCATTGAATCCCAAAATTGTTCTAAAATATTCTTTAAGTTCATGAGGCATGTGACCTTTGTTATTTGAGGTTTTGAGTGTTGTGTTCTATGTCTTCAATCAAGATGAACATGTACAACTGTGACATTAAACTGTTTAATGGTATTTTTCATCAGTTTTATATGAAATATACTTCCCACCACAGTCTGTCATTACCACAACCCTAGGTCATTACCACAATCCTAGGTCATTACCACAACCCTAGGTCATTACCACAATCCTAGGTCATTACCACAACCCTAGGTCATTACCACAATCCTAGGTCATTACCACAATCCTAGGTCATTACCACAACCCTTGGTCATTACCACAACCCTAGGTCATTACCACAATCCTAGGTCATTACCACAACCCTAGGTCATTACCACAATCCTAGGTCATTACCACAATCCTAGGTCATTACCACAACCCTAGGTCATTACCACAATCCTATGTCATTACCACAACCCTAGGTCATTACCACAACCCTAGGTCATTACCACAACCCTAGGTCATTACCACAACCCTAGGTCATTACCACAACCCTAGGTCATTACCACAATCCTAGGTCATTACCACAACCCTAGGTCATTACCACAATCCTAGGTCATTACCACAATCCTAGGTCATTACCACAACCCTAGGTCATTACCACAATCCTAGGTCATTACCACAACCCTAGGTCATTACCACAATCCTAGGTCATTACCACAACCCTAGGTCATTACCACAACCCTAGGTCATTACTACAATCCTAGGTCATTACCACAACCCTAGGTCATTACCACAATCCTAGGTCATTACCATCACGGTACATCTTTTTGAGGAAAAGGTGTATTAAATTACAATTGATATGGATGATTTTCCTCATATGTGAACCTTATATGCTTGTTCTTAAGATAATTCCTAACATAATGTAAAATAGTAAGATATTGATGTGGTAAATACATGTTTCTGAGTATCACCAAGGCATATATGGGCATTTAAACATGACAATGAGGAATACATATAATTAAGAAAACTTCCAAATAGTTAAAAAAAAAAAAAACACTTTCTGTAATTTCATTTTCAACTAAAATATCACATTTTATGACTTGGTGGTAATGACATTTCCCCTCAGTTATTTGGGGAAACAGATCAAAATCTTTATATTGTTAAATAGTATAGTCTCTGCCACTATTAAATCTTGTTTCCAGACAGAGTGAAGATATTCTGATAAACATTTAACATGCCCTTATTTGCAAAATCAACCATGTACATAATCTACCTCAATGACCTCGTACCCCTGCACATCGACTCGGTACTACCCGTGAGTATAGCCACGTCATCGTTACTCATTGTGTATTTATTCCTCGTGTCATTATTTTTTCTCTCTCTCTGCAAGTAAGCATTTCACTGTTTACACCTGTTGTTTACGAAGCATGTGACAAATAAAATGTCATTTGATTTCTATGGAGAGGTTTAAGAGGATGTGAAGAATTATGATCACCCACTAGGGGGCGTTATAACCCTACACTAATGTTGGGAAACGCAACACAGCTCCTTGAGCTCTATTCTGGTCACAGCACTGAAGTTTATGTAGATTTTTAGACAGGACCAACACCGGTTATGAACAGACCATCACTATCCATCAAGTTTTGCGGCAAAGATTGCTGCATAGATTAATTAAGGCTGGCTACATCTAAACACCAGCCTTTTCCTTGTGAGGTGATTTAGATGGTAAGTAGGCCTTGATTATTTTGAGACATTACCTGTTCTTGCAATTATGGTGATTAAAACTGCCAAAAATGTTTCAATTCAAGGTTGTATTTGAATATGAGCCATCTGCCTGTTTATGACCTAGGTGTTTGTGTAATAAAGTGTTCATGAATGTAAAAAAATACCACCGCTATGTAGCCATGTGTGATGTTTCATGCAAATAAGACACAGAGATAATTTTTTTAAGAACAATTTTGTATTTAACAATGGAATTTTAGAAATAAATAAAGCATATACAATTGAACAAAAAAAGTACAAAAAATGTCAAATTGATGAATGATACTGCCATAAGGAGACAACAGCATTTCACTTGACACAGGTAGAAAGTATTGCATTATTCAATGATTGTGGACCAGAGAACGCCTCTCATCTTCATATCATTTACATACTCTTGCTCAAGAAGAAAACAACATAATGAGTGTATGAAAAGTAATCAGTTACCACCTGGTATAACAATAATGTGCAAACCAATTAAATAATACAGTATTGCATCACTTAAAAGTGCTCTACAAAAGGTGCCAACATTCTTCAAAAAAGAGGGGAATTAAATCCTGTTTCCCCAGAAGCCTTTGCTCCTGGCTCTGATCGTCACCTAGGCCAATGCTTCCAGGCAATATTTTGTCTCAAACGCTCAGAGAACTGTCTGTTTAACATGAAAAGGAAAACAATGAACCATTTCTCAGGAGTCAGTCTAGTGGCAGCACACACAAGCGGTTTTCTACCTTATCTTTTCCCAGTGATGTCTGATATCCCAGTATCTGTTTCTTAGGGGTGTTTGTGCGTAGCTGGGAAATCATCCCAATTAGATAGTAGACTGGTTCTACTAGACATTGGTGGAGTAACAGTGACAAGACAAAAAAAAACAGTCCGCTTCAGGTTCATAGGTCAGTTCCCAATTAAGTCTACGTCTTTCAACAAGCATTAGACCAATCAACATCTATTGTCTGAACAGAAATAGTACCTATGTAACAGACAATAACATGCCCCCATACAAGGATGAAAAACAACACATTCTTATCTTGAGAATTCTATAAATAATTATTGTTAAGGCAAAAAAACTCTTTTCAAATATCTGGTCTGTATCGATGAGTGAATACACATATGAAGCTAAAAAACATGATCAGAAATACACAACACAATGTAGTGCTTTGGTGGCGACTGGGAAGAGAGAGAAACGGATTATTGCTCTACTTGGGGGAGAGGAACGGATGGGATTACATTGTCTGTATTGCAGTGTTGACTTGAAACGTTGTTGTTTAGAGATTTCCCAGTTTATCTGCCTCGGTCTGTTTGAAAAGGAAAGGCGCTGGGGCACTTGAGCACATCCAAAAGCGCCAGAAAAAACATCCTATACCTTTTCTGAACAAGGCACTGACCAACAAACAGAAAAAACAAACTTTCTCCTCAAAAGCCTATCTGTCCATCCGACCGAGCCTATTACATGGAAGACCAGGGGTTGCCCGGGCTATGTAGCAGGGGCTCAGACGTTCATTTGGCACCGTCTCAGAAAGCTCGTCTCTTTATCTCAACGGCCTCTCCACCTCCGCATGGGGGACGCTTTTATTCTCTCATTCATCAGCAGTCCTGCTCCAGGAGAGGAGGGGGCGCATGGGAGATAGGATGGGGATGTCAAGGACAGGAAGCCGGACAGGACGCTAGTAGAGCACCTGTCACAACTGAAGAGCCTCCTGCTCTCCATCAGGAAGCGACTAAATGACTGAGCGCTCTTTCTCTCTCTTTCCCCCTCCTCCCCTCTTTGCTCTTTCCTTTTCTCTGCATCTCTGCTCATGGCCATTCACCCCTCTCAGCAGGACTGGAGAGGCTTTGGAAAACTCCACAGGAAATGAAAGAGATGGACTGCAACTTAGAAGTCTGCCGCCCCGTCCTTCACACTAAACCACAGGAACTGCATATCTTCTTGAGCCTGTTTTCAGAAAAAGCTTATTTAATGTTTACCAAATAGTGATGAATGGGTGTGTGTGTGTGTGTGTCATATTATATACAGTTTTTTGAGTCAGGCAGCAGCATAGGCACCCTCAGTTTTTCATTGTCAATGGACCTTTCAGCTTATACCAGTTAGGAGAAGAGAAGCTCTCTCTCTCTGCCCTGGATTGTGAGAGAAATGGGGCTGACAGGAGCCCCCTGGGTCAGTTCAGTGTCGATGTCTGTCTGTGGGGGCAGGGCATCAGCAGCTGGGCGAGGTTGTGATTGGACTGTGCAGGTAGGCCAGGCTGCTGGGCTGGCCATGTGCTACCACGGAGACGGGGAAGCTGAATATGAAGGGTGAGGTGGGGGTGGAGGAAGACTTGGGGCCCAGGCTGGCTGCTGAGGGGCTGGCGGCCTCCACCGCACATGACGTGGCCAGCACCTGGGACTCAAACTGCAGCAGCTGACCCATGAAGCTGAAATTAGGGGAGATGATACTGCGGCGCTGCTTGACGAACTCAAAGGCTTCGTCCAGGCGAACACGCTTCTTCTTCATCAGGTATGCCAGGCAGATGGTGGCAGAGCGAGAGATGCCCGCCTGGCAGTGAACCAGAACACGCCCGTTAGAGTCTTTCACCGAGTCTGAAGAGAGACAAAGAGATAAGGGGTTCAGAACTGACCCCAGGATATTGATATGTACAGGATAGGTGATACATAGTGCTCAGGATGATCTGTCGCCATGGTCCATAAGCTTTGATGATAGACACCCCCCAACAAAAGCATACACCAGCCTCTTACACCTCAGTGTCTCATAAGCATTATATTACTCTGTAGCCCTATAAAACACAAACAGCAACACTATGCACCCAAGAGAAAAGACATGCAAATGGACAGGTAACGGTCAAAATAAAGGAAACACTTGAGTGAATGAGGTATACAAAGTATATTGAAAGCAGGTGCTTCCAAACAGGTGTGGTTCCTGAGTTAATGAAGCAATTAAAACATCCCATCATGCTTAGGGTCAGGTATATAAATGCCCAATTGCCCATTATTTTGGCTACCATGGCTAGAAGAACAGATATCGGTGACTTTGAAAGAGGGGTCTCAAAGGAAAAAGGCTATTTTAGGCTTAGGGGTCAGGTTTGCAATTAGGGTTAGGGGTTTAGGGTGTGCGCGTGTGCGTGCGTGTCAGTCTCCAGATCTCAACCCAAGTGAACACTTATGGGAGATTCTGGAGCGACGCCTGATACAGCGTTTTCCATCGCCATCAAAAAAACACCAAATTATGGAAATTCTTGTGGAAGAATGGTGTCGCATCCCTCCAATGGAGTTCCAGACACTTGTAGAATATATGCCAAGGCACATTGAAGCTGCTCTGGTGGCTCGTGGTGGCCCAACGCCCTACTAAGACACTATGTTGGTGTTTCCTTTATTTTATATACAGTTTCCAGTATATCCAGCATCCAAGACACCTACAGCAGCCCTTTCCATAAATAAACATTTCTCACCATGAGAAATAGCAACAACAGGGGACATGCCCTCATCACAGGGAGGCCATTTTGAGTGGTAATACACACATATTTCCACATAGGTAGAATTTCATAAATACTCATTAAAACATAGAAATGTGGTATCCACTTCTATACAAGTGCCGTCGTGTTCTCTCGCGTACACACACACACACACATACACACAGGTAACTCCAACTAACGAGGCGGCGCACCCAAGAACAGTGGATGAGTCAGACTCCCTAAGCAGCTAGCTCTGACGCATTCAAGTCCGTACACACACACACACACACACACACACACACACACACACACACACACACACACACACACACACACACACACACACACACACACACACACACACACACACACACACACACACACACACACACACACACACCTCCAAGATGGAACCTCTAGGAGCTACGCCCTCCTATCCTCCCTCATGGTAATCCCTAACCATTGGAGTACTGCAATAACTATAGTTCAGCACTCCTCTCCCTCCGTCGCCCATATCAACAAAGCATTTTGAGCATGGGCAACACACACACTGAGATTCTGCATGAGCACATTATTTACTCTCTATTTATTACCAATTATTTATTCAAAAATGCTCTCCCATCAGATAGGCTATTACCTAGCATGAAATGAAAATGTACTCTCAAATACATCACGCCACCCAGATTTGAAAGATACTGCCAACCATTACTCATACACTAACATGAATTAGCAAAGGAGCCATCTGTACAACATGCTCCTGAAGAGCCATCAATTAAAGTAACAATCTCGTCCCTGCAAGAAGACGCCCTTCAATCACATGACCAAATGAACATTCTACTGGGCTATGCGGCAGCTGGGTCCTACGGAGACCATCATGGACCGTGTAATTCTCCTTCTGCTCATCATGATGAAGTTGCATTAGACTGTGTCCCAAATGGCACCTTATTCCCTTTATGGTGCACTACTTTGACTTGGGTCAAAAGAAGTGCACTGTGGGGAGCAGGGTGTCATTCGGGACAGGTCCCACGTATTCTCCTAAGAAATTGAAACTTACCGATAAACTCAATGGCTTCTATGAACCAGGAGCTGATGTCCTCTTTGTGGTTGTCCTCCACAGGAATGCACTTGTACTGGTAGACCCCCTCGAAGTGGTTGGGACAGTTAGAGGACACATTGAGCAAGGCTGAGATGCCCATGCCGTCCAGCATGTCCTTTTTGGAGGCATGGAAGGCACTGCCAAGGTACAGGAAAGGAAGAATCTCCACTGGACCAGCCTGGTACATAGAGAAGACAAAGTGGGCATTAATACAGAGCCAAGAGACAATAGAGGCAATTTTACAGTCAGAATGTCTCTTTCAAACATCACAAATTAACACAATTAATAGGACTGGAGAAAGGGACTATTAACAATTTCAATCATCAATAAATTAAAAGGTTCTGATAAATACAATTTACAGTGTGCACTTTTTATGTGAATGATTTTAATAGAAAGGTAGCAGCAATAGGGTCTGACATGTGGTCATATAAAATCTCGGCCAATCACCAACGGCAATGATTTGAACTCCAGCAGGTTATTTATCTCAGGACAGCTTATTGATTTGGGCCCTGTTATGTCATTGCTGATATGGGCCCGCTTCAAACGGCAGAAATGATCGATAAGGGCTATGTAAAACAGATGTGCATAGGGAAGGTAGACCGGGGCAATGTTCGTCACACAGGCCTACCACCCCTTCCAGCAGGGGAAAAAAAACGGAAGCACAACTGGTGCTCTTATCGAGCCCGGAAACCAGTGGATGGTCAAAATGTACGAGTCCCCTAGTATTTCACTCAATGCCACACATTCAGTCAAAATCGGTCACCGAGATAAACAGGGACCCTTCTTTACCTGGTCATGGTGCAACGTCTGTGGAGTTCCACAGGAAGAACAGGAGTCCAAACTTGACTGGGTAGAGAACGAAGATAACGTTTTGGTCTTCAAACAGAACTCGGGATACTCCGTGAAAAACGTGTCGTAGCCCCCTGTGAAAAGAGATGAACGTTAGACATCAGGATATTCCAATCACAGGCCACACAACACTAAATAATATCACACCGTGTGCGTTAAAAAACGACGGAAGAATTTACAAATTAGACCTACCTAGCTTAATAGGCCTACAGATCATACATTTGTTCAATAACAACTCAATTAAATATGTCTGAATAATTACATAAAATATTATAGAACACAATCATAATTAGTATTTCAATTTCTTAAAATGTAATTTAGAATTTGGGTAGGCCTATGCCTAACGGTTAAGGCCTTAATTAAAATTGAAAACCTATTAAATACTCGAATAGATTAAATGTTTTTGCATTTCCCCATTAACTTCCGATAATTTATTGAGAAATACTCTTGTGTGATTTTCTGCCAACACTTCACGCTTCAATGCGTGTGCGTCATTTAAATCTCTTTTGGATAATGACATTGCGATAATGAGCAATTTACAATAATAACTATTATCAAATCAAAAATATTATGTGGAAATCTTGATGATGAACCAATTGTTGAGGATCACAAGATACTCACTGCGGCACATCCTCGTGCACCCAGATGTGGCTCTCTACGCATTACATCATTGTTAGAGCCTAATGCCCATTGTGGGTTGAATTGTGCAGCAATACAAAACGGCACTACATGTACCCTACCATTTTAAACTGATTGAGAAAGTATATTTATAACATGGCAATAACACACTTGTCAGATATAATGAGACAGATGTGATATTTAATTGTTGTCATTTATATTTGTAAACAAAGTCAGCATTGGGCATGTTTAAAATTATGATAACCTTAAGTGCATTGGGATCATTTTACCTTTTAGGAGATATATTTCAGTTCCAAATGTGTCTCTGTATAATGCATTGAGCACCAGAGTGATTGTGCTATCGTCTTTAACCGTGTCTATGTCGGGCGTCCTCTCGTCGTAGAGGATCACAGCGGAGTACAGTCCTGATTTCAGCCGGGCTTTGACCTCTTCATCACCGGATAGAATCTGGTCTAAACTCACCGAGCCCTTTGCTCGTCTTCTCACGATTGTGTTACAGCGGATATTCACTGCGCTCCGAATGTGTCCAGCGCTAAACGCCAGGAACGATCTGCAGTCCAGCACCAGACATTTCGCACTGTCGTCCTTCAACAACCTTTTCAAAACGTTGCAATCCATTTCGCAAAGTTCATCCATGATAACCATATTTTCCCCCATAATGAAGAAAAATGTGTTTTTCGTGTTGAAGAACACGAAGAGAGTGCTGGATGTGCGTTAATCCTGAGCAGCTCTGCGCAATGTTGTGCTGTTATTCTTCTGAGAGCATTACTATCACGAGCAGTCACCTCTTTCCGTTTATGAATGGGTGGTGGCGTCACGCTGGAGGTGACGTCACCTGCTAGTACCATTCATTAACCATTCTCTCCTTTCTCTTCATTCATGAAAAGTCAACAATCAAAGCCGACAGAAGATGAAATTACCGCTGCCAAACCTCGAAAATGATGTTGACTCTCTTCTGAATGAATGCAAAATGCAGTAGTCTACTTTTTTTCCCACGATAGTCAAAATTATCGTATAGGCTACCATGCCGAGGCTATTTAATCATGTACTATTTTATATTCCTTCATAGGAAGATCAATTGGTCAAATGTTATGAATGTGTTATATGCCTTTGCCATTCTTGATTTAGATTCTAAGTTGTATACCTTTGTGAATAGGGTACCGACCAGTGGCGGCTGGTGGGAGAAGCTATAAGAGGATGTGCTCATTGTAATGGCTGGAATGGAATTCACGGAACGGAGTTTCCACATGTTTGGTACCATTCCATTGATTCCATTCCAGCCATTACAATGAGCCTGTCCTCCTTTAGCCCCTCTCACCAGCCTCCTCTGGTAGAGCTTTCCCTCCCCCAATCCCTTTCTCTCAACTGGGTGCCAGAGGGCCAGGATACCTCTCTTGTTTGCTCACACAGCCGTTACAGGATCCTGCAGGATATGACCAATGATATTTGCCCAAACTTGTTTTTAGCAACAGGATCAGAGCGTTGAAAGCAGGGTATGCAGATTTTCTCAGTTTCACGCAATCAGTAGTTTCACTGTTCTGTTCCGTGGCAGCTGTCTTCTAGAACATTCACACCTCATCAGTAGGCTATCCCTCACTTCCACTGTGAAGGGGGTGGGGGGGGGGGGGCTCTACAGACGGTTATATCAGTGGCTAATACAGGACTAGTAAAGGCCCAGTGCGCTACTTTAGTGAACACAAAAAGTATAATTTTCATTATATAATTATATAATTATATTATATAATTTTTTTTAAAGCCCCCTGCTGGAGAAGACAGATTTTGGGCCCAGTTATCCCTCCTGCTTCGCCTCTTTCTCTCTGATGAGCCTCAGTAATGGAGTGTTGTGCCAGAAACCCTATTGAGTGTTTTCAATTGTTTTTTGTTTCCTTCTCCTATAATTGCAGCATGGTTGCTCTCCCTATCAGAAGAAATCCCATTATAATCAGCCCTGAATTATTTTTTCACTGACATCATTATTAATGTACTGTTTCAATTTATTGTCATGGTGGAAAATCACTCTCTTTTCTTTCTTCTCTCACTCTCTATGTTCTATTTCTGTCAGATATCTACTGGAGATTTCTCCTCCATGTCCACTCTACTTTGTCTCTCTCTGAGTGGTTTTGATCAAGCATTAGTAACCAAGACCTTCACGGAGGAAGTCACGGCTTTAAAAGAAGGAAGCATAATTGATTTCCTCAGACAGATCTGAAGGAATAGACGAAGGCACCACATTGAGTGTCCACAAAGTGATTTCCTGAATCTTTGTTGTGGTGTCATTGTCTGATTAAGGTTCAATGTCTCTGGAGTGTTTCAGTTCCTAATGCCCCATTCTCACTCAAGTGCCATCATTAATTAGTCTTCAAATCTGTCAAAGGCCACAATAACACTTTCAATTCAGAGAACATGCCATGTCATTCATCTTACAGAGGTTAGTGGTTCCCCACATACATGTAACTTACAAAATAAAGGAAACACCAACATAGTGTCTTAATAGGGTGTTGGGCCACCATGAGCCAGAACACCTTCAATGCACCTTGGCATATATTCTACAAGTGTCTGGAACTCTATTGGAGGGATGCAACACCATTGTTCCACAATAAATTCCATCATTTGGTGTTTCATTGAGGGTGGTGAAAAACGCTGTCTCAGGTGCCGCTCCAGAATCAATTGGGTCTTTATACATGACCCTAAGCATGATAGCATGTTCATTAACTCAGGAGCCACACCTGTGAGGAAGCACCTGCTTTCAATACACTTTGCATCCCTCATTCACTCAATTGTTTCCATTATTTTGGCAGTTACCTGTATATAGCGTTATAGCCTACTGTAGAGTCTTTGTTTTCTCTCTCTCTCTCTCTCTAAGGTAAAAGTGTATCATTTGCATAGTTTAACACAAAACCTTTCAGAGTGCTCAGGTATTTGCATGTTGATTTCATCTCAATGGCTTCGGTAAGGTAGGGTGGAGATGAGGTGACACAGGGCGGATGTGTTAATGTGAAAATTAACACAACGTCCTGGGCTGCAGGGCACGTAGGAGACGGACAGACCGACTGCACTCTGCTACTATACAAAAAGGCTAGATAGGTACAGTATCGGAAATAGTGTCCAGGCTACAATAAGACAGCATAAAAGGACAAATAGTAAATAAGAATATCCTGAGGTGTCAGGCGTACTGGCAATGTTGCATTGCGGTACCAGCTGAATAATGAATGGAAGGCCTTGAATGTTTCAGAGCAGAGAGGACGAGAGAAAGAGGTGGCATATGTGTGTGTGTGTGTGTAGTGTGTGTGTGTGTGTGTGTGTGTGTGTGTGTGTGTGTGTGTGTGTGTGTGTGTGTGTGTGCGTGTGTGTGTGTGTGTGTGTGTGTGTGTGTGTGTGTGTGTGTGTGTGTGTGTGTGTAGTGTGAGTGTGTGTGAGTGAGTGAGTGTGTGTGTGCAGCAGGAGGATATTCACTGACATAACACCCAGGCCAGTGTGACAACATGTGCACAGTGGTCAGCAGTGTGAGAATGGAATTTGTCCTGCTATCGCCATGGCTCCCAGCGCCACGTATGCATGCAACGAGGGAGCTGCAATGAATCTCAGCCGTCATGGCAACAAGGGAAAGGTATATTAAGTGGGTGCAGAGAGCGCTGGATGTGGCTGTCATTGGATGTGTGTGTTAGTGTGTGTGTGTGGCCCTCCTCTGTTCTGTTTGACGTCATTATACTCCACCACCCTCCATCCGCCGGTCCCCATCACATCACACCCCAGGAGAGGACGCCCAGGCAGGCACACAACACAGGCTGGGTTCCCTCCCTCCACATCCTCCCAAACACAGACTACTCCCAAGTGAAGCTTAATTTTCCTCCTCTCTCACACACTCCTTGCCCCCTCCCTCCCTCATTGGAATGATAAACATCCATCACTTTGCATGCTGAGTAGGGTATGAGTCACCCGTTGAAGCCATGGGAATTACATCCCACTCCCTCGCTCTCCTCTCTCTGCTTTCTGCTGTCTGCTTTCTGCTCTCTGCTCTCAGGGCAGCTGTGTGTCCCTCCCTGACTACACCAGTATGTTCGTCTGCCTCAGTTCATCCACTCTCTTTCCTTCTCTACCTCTCTCTTTCTCCCACCCCCCTTTCTCAGGTTCATGGAAACCACTCACAAATCTCTCTGTACCCTGCACTCTAAACCTTTTCTCCATAAACCATTTTAATCCAGTATTTAAGCATCAACTGAGAGTGGTGTGTTTTTATGAATGTGTATGTGGTGTTTTGGTATAAGTGTGTGTTTCTATATGTTTATATGGGGCAGACTTTGAGATGGGTGGGCAGGTTGCATGTGTGCATCATGTGGACAGGTTGCATATGTGTTATGTATGTTTTTGTCACACAGTGTGTCATTTGTTCCAATCTTTTAGATTAGATTGTAACTCCAGACAGCTTGATTTCTCCTGGGATTACTGGACTGGGCTGAGGGAGCAGGGAGGTGGGGGTAGGCCAAGAACCATTTCAAAAAGGCCAGAAGATCCATTCAACTAAATTTGCTCCTGTGGAAATCCCTCAGAGTTTTGTTTGGATCATAGACGGGTTTCCCCTCTCATCAAGGCAAAATATGTAGCAGGGCTTTGGATAAACATCATCCGCGACATCAGGCTATGAGATACATGAGGAAGTAGATTTCAAAGGTACCCAACCACGTGAATGTAACGTAGATGGCTACAGTGTACGCGCCAGCTGCTTTTTCCGTTTCTAAGTTAAGAAGAAGTTAATATGACACGTGTAGTGCAGGACGTTAAACGTCAACACGCCACAGAGCGGCATTAGACAGTGGTGTTTTTGGAAAATCTGTGAGTTAATCAAGGACCTAGTTACTGTGTCAATAACCTCAACCCGTCTGTTGACTTCTCACCTGTTTGCTGGGGCTGGATCTGTAAAATAGTATATTGGTTGGGCAGCAGACTTCAGTCCAGGCATGGAAAGTTCACCCGAACCTCAGTGCTAGTTAGCTTATTGAGGTAGGGACTTTGGAATCTACAGCTCCAACTCCATTGTGGATGTTATGTGACTTGACAATTTCCTTCTCTTTATGTACCGTGCATTCATACAGGCTTTGAATTGTTGAGGTATGTGCAATGCACAATAACAAGCGGAAATGGAATCCGCAACTCGCTGGTTTAAAAGGACATCTTTTATGCGGCTGGGACCATGAGATTAGTGTAAGAACAGGATAGGAAGGCAAACATTGTGCTTCTACACCCTGTAAAGGCAAGCCAGAGACCTTTCACTCTGGATGGAACCAGCTCAGACTCCGAGCAGAGTCCATTTCATTTGGTGTACAAAGGTGGATCGAAACGCAACAATTTAAGAGGTCATGGGTTCACTACTCTGCTCAATACAGAATAAATGAAGAGTTTCATTCCAAAATGCTATATATTTATTTTAGAAATGTTGGTAAATTACCTTTTGTTGTATAAAGAACTTATCATCACCTTAACTTGGCATGGGGTTGTTCAATGACAGACAAATAATAATATTTTAGCAAATAGCTATGTATCCGCCTCACGCTCAGAGAAATAAGTAGTAATACTAAGTTTTACACAGTCAAATGTGACGAATAACTACATTTAAAAAAAGTTAGCAATATAGTAATATGAGATCTGTATGTAAAATATTTACATTTGCCATTTTTGCCATTCAGCAGATGGACTTATCCAGTGCAACTCACAGTTAGTTAGTACATTTATCTTAAGATCGCTAGGTGAGACAACCACATATCACAGTAAAATATACAGGACATGAACTTTCCATTCCAGCTAAACAATGGATATATAGCGTTTTGCAACAAAACCCATTTTAATACATATCTAAAATCTATGAATGAAAAATCTGAAAGCAGTAATACACAGACAAGAAGGTACCCATAAGCAATCATTTCTGATGAAAAAATACAAATGTGAAAAATTGGTGGACATAGTGTTTTGTAACTAAACTCTTTGAATAATGAGTTATTTTGTCTAGGGACTATAGTCTTGTATACCGTTTCCCCTATAGCCATATTGCTCAGTCTGAGACATGCCAGTTGGGTTCTGCCCACAGATGCCAGGCAGTGCAGACAGAATAAGAAACCGCAGGCTCAGTTGGGCTGAGTAATCTTTTCCTAATTAGTCAGTTAGTCCTGAGGAACAGTCTCTCTTGTTCCCTTCTATCCTCTGCGGTTATACCCAATGGCCTGCATGTTTCTGCTGGCTGTTACAACAGTTACAGACACCACAGATCAATTGTGCTCAGGCTATTTATTCAAACTGGGGGTTTCCTAACATATAATGACCGTTATGAGAAATTCATCCTGGAATCATTGCCAATTGTACTTGTTCAGCCACGACTCAGTGGTTGACTTAATTGATAATGTCCAGAAATAGAAAATATAAACGTTTTCAAAACGTTAATATTTAAATCTATGACAGACCACAAAAGCAAGCTACAGTATCTGAATCAATATAACCTTATGTTGCATTTCTGTTGCTTAATAAAATAATTGTTTTGATATTTAGGAGTGGTGGACAGCATCTATCTAAATAGGTCTCAGATCACAGGGAAGCTGCTGGCTAATGGGTAGTCACTATTGCTACTGGGTCGTTCCACCAACACGGTGCCTTTTGAGATGTGCAGCTTGGTGAAAAAAAAACGTGGTTTTCACAAAATGTTAACATTCTGTCAACATGCTGCAGTGGATAGCTGCCGTCTTACGGGCTCCTGACCAATAATGCAATTTTGTCCGTTTTTTTACACTGATCTTAACTTTTTTGTACATAATATTTCCTCCATCATTTTCTATTACTGAAATGAGGTTCTGGACATCAGAACAGCAATCACTAACCTCGATTTGGATGAAGACTTCTACTTCAACCGGTCAGCAGCTCAACAGACCAGGCCCTAATCCCCGGGACTCGAAGGAGGAAGAGACCGCGCAAGAAAGGCCGACGAGCGGGCATGCTGACGAGACTGTGTCGGCAAGTAAATAAATCGCCTCTACACTCCGTTCTTTTGGCGAACATACAATCATTACAGAACAAACAAGACAAACTCCATTCGAGACTGTTCTATCAACGGGACTTGAAGAACTGCAATATCCTATGTTTCTCGGAGTCATGGCTGAACAAGTACAAGGATAATATACTGTACATCTAGCTGTTTTTTCTGTGCATCAGCAAGACCGAACAGCAGCTTCTGGTAAGGTTAAGGGGGAGGTGTGTGTCTCTTAACAACAGCTGGTGCGTGATCTCTAATGTTAAGGAAGTCTCAAGGTTCTCCTCACCTGTGTTAGAATACCTCATGATAAGCTGGAGACCACACTATTTACCAAGAGGGTTTTTTAACTATATTTTTTACGTAGCTGTCTATTTACCGCCACAAACCAAGGCTGGCATTAAGACCACACTAAATGAGCTGCATAGGGGCATAAGCAACCAAGAAAATGCTCATACAGAGGTGGAGCTCCTAGTGGCCAGTGAGTATAATGCAGGGAAACTGAAATCCGTTTTACCTCATTTTTACTCCACACACAGAAACGCATACAAAACTCTCCCTCGCCTCTAATTTGGCAAATCTGACCATAACTCTATCCTCCTGATTCCTGCTTACAAACCAAAACTCAAACAGGAAGTACCAGTGACGCACTCAATACAGAAGTGGTCAGATGAAGCGAATACTAAGCTACAGGACTGTTTCGCTAGAACAGACTGGAACATGTTCCGGGATTCATCCGATAACATTGAGGAGTTTACCACATCAGTCACCGGCTTCATTAATAAGTGTATCGACGACGTCGTCCCCACAGTGACCGTATGTACATATCCCAACCAGAAGCCATGGATTACAGGCAACATCCGCACTGAGCTAAAAGCTAGAGCTGCCGCTTTCTAGGAGCGGGACACTACTCCAGACGCTTATAAGAAATGCCGGTACAACCCCCGACGAGCCATCAAACCATCAGTCAAAACGTCAATACAGGACTAAGATCAAATCCTACTACACCGACTCTGACTCTTGTCAGTTGTTGCATGGCTTGCAAACTATCACAGATTACAAAATGAAGCCCAGTTGTGAGCTGCCCAGTGACACAAGCCTACCAGACAAGCTAAATGCTTTCCATGCTTGCATTGAGGCAAGCAACACTGAACCATGCATGAGAGCACCAGATGTTCCGGATGACTGTGATCTCACTCTCCGTAGCCGATGTGAGTAAGACCTTTCAACAGGTTAACATTCACAAGGCCGCAGGGGCATACTCAGAGCATGCGCTGACCAGCTGGCAAGTGTCTTCATTGACATTTTCAACCTCTCCCTGACCCAGTTTGTAATACCTGCATGTTTCCAGCAGACCACCATAGTCCCTGTGCCCAAGAACGCCAAGGTAACGCCCCATAGCACTCACATCTGTAGCCAAAATGTTTTGAAAGGCTGGTCATGGCTTACATCAACTCCATCATCCCAGAAACCCTAGACCCACTCCAATTTGCATATCACTCCAACAGATCCACAGATGACGCAATCTCTATTGCACCCCACACTGCCCTCTCCCACCTGGACAAAAGGAACACCTATGTGAGAATGCTGTTCATTGACTATAGCTCAGCGTTCAACACCATACTGCCCTCCAAGCTCATCACTAAGATCAGGACCATGGGTCTGAACACCTCTTTCTGCAACTGGATCCTGGACTTGCCGACAGGCTGCCTCCAGGTGGTGAGGCTAGGCAACTGCACATCCCTCACGCTGACCCTCAACACTGGGGCCCCTCCCTCAGGGGTGCGTGCTTAGTCCACTCCTGTACTCCCTGCACTCCCACGACAGTGTGGCCGTGCAAGTCTCCAACACCATAATTATGTTTGCTGACGACACAACAGTGGTAGGCCTGATCCCCGACGACGATGAGACAGCCTATAGGGAGGAAGTCAGAGACCTGGCAGTGTGGTGCCAAGACAACAACCTCTCCCTCAACTTCAGCAAGAAAAAGGAGCTGATCGTGGACTACAGGAAACAAAGGGACAAGCATGCCCCCATCCAGAGCTTCAAGTTTCTTGGTGACCATATCACAAAGGAATTATCATGGTCCAGACTAGAGGTCTTCACGGGTCTCGGGTATCCGGGTACAGGTGGATCTGTAAAGACCTCTACACCACACACACCAACACAGTCGTGAAGAAGGCACGACACCACCTCTTCCCCCTCAGGAGGCTGAAAAGATTAGGCATGGGCCCTTCAGATCCTCAAAATGTTCTACAGCTGCACCATTGCGTTCAAGACAACTGGGAACTCGGAAAGAAATGAGCTCCGACTGGGAAAAATAATTTGGAACCGTCATCCAACTCAAAATTCCAACTTGGGAACTCGGGCCTCTTTCTAGAGCTCCGATTTTCTGACCTAAAGATCACTTGACCTCATATATTTCAGAGTTCCCAGTTTTCTTGAAAGCACCATAAAACTCATGGTAGGCTACCCTTCGCCAGCTCATATCTGTGTGAATCTGGATTCAGTGCTCTCGTCTGCATTAAAACCAAATATCGATCCAGGTTGGATGTGATCAGAGAGGAGGTGCGCATTATCGACCACGCCCCCTGACTTTGAGAAGCTCTGACTCGACATGCATCAATCACACCCACCTCATTAGTGGCGGTGAGATAAGAGACATTGTGTCAGACTCATTTGCAATTGACTGTCATAGCCCCACATTAAAAGTATGTGATGGTGAGTGTCACGGTTGTCGTCGGTGAAGGAGGACCAAAACGCAGCAGGTATGTGTATGCTCATCTTGATGATTATTTATTTTCAAAATGAATAAAAAAATAACAAAACACGAGAACAAACGAACGAACAACAAACAGTCTGGCAAAGCCTAAGGCTCAACACAGAACAATCACCCACAAATACCAAACACAAACACACCCTACTATATGGGACTCTCAATCAAAGGCAGATAGACAACACCTGCCTTCAACTGAGAGTCCCAACCCCAATTAACCAAACATAGACATACACTCACTAGACTCCACATAGAAATACCTAAACATAAACCAAAACCCGGAATTACTAAATCAAACACCTTTTTAACAAAACACACCACCCTGAACCACATAAAACAAATACCCTCTGCCACGTCCTGACCAAACTACAAAACAATTAACCTTATACTGGCCAGGACGTGACAGTGAGTTGAGAAGCCAATCAGAAATACTGCTAGAATGTTTTTCAATTGACTGCCGTAGTCCCAAATAAAAAAAACGTAACTTCGGCTGTTAATTACATATATTTTTTCACATGGTTGGGTTCGCGGTAATTTTCAGATATCAAAATGGGGTCATGGGCCAAAGACGTTTGTGAACCCCTGTTTTGCATGACTTGACTATTAGATGTCCAATATTTATTTTAAATAATAAAAAAATAAAAATTTGTTTCACCATATGAAAATGAGAGTTCAGGTCACGTAACAGGTTTGACCTTAAAATGAGGTACAGGTTATTGTTTTTTTTTTAGCTTAAAATCAATCATTAATCACATGAAATAATAATCTTCAGAAATGACTTTGTCAAAACAACCATTTTTTATTTATTTTTTATTTTACCTTTATTTAACTAGGCAAGTCAGTTAAGAACAAATTCTTATTTTCAATGACGGCCTAGGAACAGTGGGTTAACTGCCTTGTTCAGGGGCAGAACGACAGATTTGTAAAATAACTAGCGCTTTGCAATGATGGTGAAAACTTGGAGAAATGATAGGGTTAAGTGGGTTGAAATCTTCCTGCTAGTCACAGGGAGTGCACAGAGAGACATGTCATAATACTGCATTTTGGCTCTTCAGCAAGTCTTTATTCATATAAAAGAAATCAGATGTATTGAATTATCAATGTGGTCTATAGTAAAGGACACTTTATTGAACATAACAGGCTTTGAAAATTCAAAATTGGTGCACAACGTCTAATTAAAATACCAAAGGGTCACAAAAAGCACCCATTTCGTTGAACGACCCTAAAGATACGGTAAGTCACAGAACCACAGCCTCGCTATCACTCTCTTTTTCTGTCTTTCTCTCTCGCCATCTCCCCCCCCTCTGTGTTTAGGTGTGTGTATGTGTGTGAGTGTGTGTGAGTGAGTGTGTGTGTGCAGCAGGAGGATATTCACTGACATAACACCCAGGCCGGTGTGACAGACACAAATTCCACCCACACACCTCCGGAAACTGCTGTATCCTCATTCAAACTCCCTGTTTTGTATAGTCAAATTTGTCAATCAGATGGGAGCAGATGGGTTCAGGTCAGGCCACTGACAAGATGTTACTCGATGATATTACTGGGTGAAGCTCTTGGATGAAACACAAACCTATTCATTCTTCAGTGATCTGACACCATGGGAAATTAAAATGTTCACAGAGTAGATTGCAGAACCTCATACTTTAACAAACAACCTGTTACAGGGGATATTTAATGATAGAATATAATAGATGTACTCTGTGAATGCCCTTTGGTTGACTACAATCCCCTAACATAAACAGTGCTGTATAGTTCAGTCTTAAGAGGATTCCAAGCATCTTTTCAAGACAGTCAAAGCCTGTGTCCGACTTGTGTCTGTCTGTCTTTTTCCACACAGCCAAAGCTCCTGTCTAGGCTGAGGCTCTCTACCCTCCGTCCCTCCATCCCCAGGAAGTCCAGATTCAGGCGGTCTGCTCTGCTGTGCTATTGAGGGGATGAACATGGATTATCCCCGGCCCCGGCCAGCCCACGAGGCCAGCCCAACAGGCCAGCCCACCAGGAGGCATGGGGAGAAGCAGTGCTAAAGAGTGTCTGTGGTAAGTGGCAAGTAAGCAGTGCGGACACTCAGGGATAAGGGAGCAGAAAAACACTAATATTAAAACCTCTTAAATGTAATGGCAAAATATAGATTTCCGCCTAAATAGACATACCCAAAAGTAACTGTTATTCCTGTGTAATTACATGATTCTGACATGCAACAATTGGTATATCTGGAAAGAAGACATATGGGAGATTATTAGGAAATTAACAAAAGATAGATAGGAGTCAGTTCAGAATACACAAGATCAAGCACACACAAAATACATTTTTTTCTTATTTATTTTGAAAGTCATCTTTCATTGACAAGCTATAAGTGAATTATTGATGACTTTGCAATCCCTAAATGCTATTTGTTCAGTATAAAAACACAATTTCTACCATATCAACCTCACTCAAACATTGTGCTGGTGTTATGGGGTATCCAGGGTACATTCAAGTGTCTTTTCAACCTCTCCAAAGTGTCCAAATGTGGTAATTGCACTGTTTTTGCACACTGGATGTGCCTAAAAGTTATTGTTCACTATAAAAACAACATTTCTACAACACCAACCTCTCTCAAACATTGTGCTGGTGTCTGGGGACATACAGGGGATATGGATAAGCAGACAACATCATTTATTTGATGCGCAAAGACATAGTCACTTGGTGGACATTCGATGTTGCCATTAAGTCATACATCATCAGATAACATTGGCGACAGGCTAGATTTGTTCCTACCAACCAAAGATTAATTTGATACCCCCCATGTGGCTATAGCTCAAACCCAGACCAAATTGAAGCTTACCGTGTAAGATGTTTGCTGTTTGGTGTCAACATTGTGTAAAAGCATTTTGACTCTTGGGGCTGGTGATCAATAACGGTAGGTCACAGGCAGACAAATAAGATATCCCCATGATCTGTGGAGTCCGGGTTTTCGGTGTGTATCAACGTATTCCGTGTTTATTTTGTTTATGCTTCACAACATTAACCGGAATGTAGGTAGCAGCCATATTGAAATGAGGTCATCGGCTCGGCCTGCCATTTGTATGCCCATATACGGTAGTAAGTCATACCAAAGATTTGAATGCACCGATCAATAGCCAAGAAACTCAGCTTTCCGCAGACCCCTTGCTTTTGCAGATAGGGGCTACTGTTCTCACACCAGACTGAATTGAATTTAAAAAAATCTAATAGGGTCCCCAAATATGGGGACCTTACATTTAAGAGGTTTAAACAACATGTGAGAGCTAAACCCCCTGGATCCAGGAAGCTGTGGAGAGGCCCAGCACACGTGGACTCCTCTGCCCCACACACTGCTGCTGCTGCTGCTGCTAAGGTTTCTTCATACGCCTCTTGACTCACTCCTAAATAGAGTAGGGCTTGGCTATACAGTGCCTTCAGAAGGTATTTACATCCCTTGACTTTTTCCACATTTTATATCTTGATTAGATAAGTATTCAACCCCCTGAGTCAATACATATTAGAATCACCTTTGGCAGCAATTACAACTGTGAGTCTTTCTGGACAAGTCTCTAAGAGCTTTGCACACCTGGATTGTACAATATTTGCCCATTATTCTTAAAAAATTCCTCAAGCTCTGTCAAGTTGGTTGTTGATCATTGCTAGATAGACATTTTCAAGTCTTGCCACAGATTTTTAAGTCGATTTAAGTCAAAACTGTAAGTAGGCCACTCAAGAATATTCAAGAATATTTGGCCTTGTGTTTTAGGTTATTGTCCTGTTGTCCTGCTGAACGGTGAGTTTGTCTCCCAGTGTCTGTTGGAAAGCAGTCAGAAGCAGGTTTTCTTCTAGGATTTTGCCTGTGCTTAGCTCTATTCTGTTTATTTTTATCTAAAGAATTCCCTAGTCCTTGACAATGACAAGCATACCCACAACATGACGCAGCCACCACTGTCCTTGAAAATATGAAGAGTGGTCCTCAGTGATGTGTTGTGTTGGATTTGCCCCAAACATAACGCTTTGTATTCAGGACAAAAAGTTGATTTCTTTGCCCCATTTTTTTGCAGTGTTACTTCAGTGCCTTATTGTAAACAGGATGCATGTTTTGGAATACTTGTATTCCGTACAGGCTTCCTTCTTTTTATTCATTGATGTTAGCATTGTGGAGTAACTACAATGTTGTTGATCCATCTTCAGTTATCTCCTTTGACAGCCATTAAACTCCGTAACTGTTTTAAAAATCACCATTGACCTCATGGTGAAATCCCTGAGTTAGGAAGGGCACCTGTATCTTTGCTGTCACTGGGTGAATTGACACACCATCCAAAGCGTAATTAATAACTGCACCATGCTCAAAAGGATATTCAATGTGTGCTTTTTTTTTACCCAATTTTGCGAACCATTGGAAAACCTACCTGGTGTTTGTGGTTGAATCTGTGCTTGTAATTCACTGTTCGACTGAGGGAGCTTACAGATAATTGTATATGTGGGATACGGCGATGGGGTAGTCATTCCAAAAACATTTTAAACACTATTATTGCACACAGAGTGAGTCCATGCGACTTATTATGTGACTTGTTAAGCACATTTTTACTCCTGAACTTATTTAGGCTTGCCATAACAAAAGGGTTGAATACTTATTGACTCAAGACATTTCAGCTTTACATTTTTTATTAATTTGTAAACATTTCTAAAAACATAATTCCACTTTGACATTATGGGGTGTTGTGTGTAGATCAGTGACCAAAATCTCATTCTAATCCATTTTAAATTCAGGCTGTAACACAACTAAATGTGGGATAAGTCAAGGGGTGTGAACACTTTCTGAAGGCACTGTATCTGTCGCTCCACTCTTATCTTTTACCCCACCCTCTGGGCAAAAAGAACGGTCATTTCAACTTGTTATGACTATAATCATGTTGCATCAACATGCAAAAAGTCGTCAGTGTACAGGTTTTGTCTTATGGCTCTCTCAACAACAACAACAATCTCATGGTTACCCTGCAATTGCGTTTACATGCGTAGGCTACTAATGTATTGCAGATTTGAAGATACCTCTGTGATATTCAATTTTACAAAATGATGCAGATGTCCTTTGAAGCAGGGATAATGTGAGTGTGTGAGTGCTGTATGTGTATGTGTGCATGTATTTCTCTCTTTATATTTTCAGACTCATGTAAGCTATTTTATGTCACCCAGCAGTAATTTATGTTGATTTGTTTGGATGAGAAAGACTTGTGGGTTGATCTTTATACTGTGAGAGATGGGATACTTCTCGCAAGTATACACACAGTAAGTATAAGAGTATTTTCAAACCTTCCTACTTCCTCCTGGAAGAAAAGTACATGTAATATTGCATTTCCTCGAAGCTCTCAAAGGGTGCTTAACAACAATATTTTATTCATACCGATATTTATTTTCATGGCCAAGGTATCTTGACTAACAGGAAAGCAGAAAACTGACATTAATCGCAAATGACATCAGCAGGAAGTGGCTCAGTACCTTGACCTTGTTATCCCCCCTCTCTCTCTCTCTCCCCCCTCTCTCCACTCTCTCTCTCTTTCTCTCTCTCTCTCTCTGGATAAGGTTACAGCACCCCTTTCAGCCACACTACCACCATTTTCTCCATAATAAGCAGCATATTGGATATTATGAAGTTTGATTTGTTGCTAAGCAACTGGATATCTATGCACCAGGCTCACCTATCTCTTATGGGAAGTCTCTTCAGAAAGAAGAGAGAGTGGTGAGTGGGGAGTGTCGAAGTTGCAAAATGGCTTCAGCATCTCTTTGTCAATAATGAATCATATTCACTGATGAATACTGATTCTTCTACAATACAATCACAGCTTCCCTGTGGCTCAGTTGGTAGAGCATGGTGTTTGCAATGCCAGCATGGTGTGTGCAATGCCATGGTTGTGGGTTCGATTCCCACGGGGGGCCAGTACAAAAAAAATAAAAAAAATGTAAAAAATGCGTGAAATGAAATGTATGCATGCACTACTGTAAGTTGCTCTGGATAAGAGCGTCTACTAAATGACGTAAATGTAATGTGTCAAAAGATGCCCTTCCAACTATAGCAATATGTGTGGGCTTAGGACCAAAAGCCTTGTAAACTTATGAGGTTATAGGTGGCATTATAATATGATGAATTGAGATGGAAATTAAATATGCACCCTTTAATGCTCTGGCTTGGACTTGTACTACGCACCCAGAGATGTGTCATGAATCATATACACTATACTGTCCAGCTGTTTACTAACATTAACGTCCTTGCCTTCACTGTGGCAATGGACAAGCTGTCACGGTCACTGTCCTCAAACTCCCTGTCATAAATAAGCCAAGGCGCAGCGTGCCGGTAATTCCACATCCTTTATTTTGAAGTGAAACCGAACAAAACAATAAACAGGATAAACAGAAACGTGACGTTCTGGGGCTGCTCAAAGGCAGCTACACAAAAACAAGATCCCACAACTCAAAGAGGGGGAAAAAACGGCTGCCTAAGTATGGTTCCCAATCAGAGACAACGATAGACAGCTGCATCTGATTGGAAACCACACTCAGCCAAAACAAAAAAATAGAAAAACTAGATTGCCCACCCCACATCACACCCTGACCTAACCAAACTAGAGGAAAATAAACGTCTCTAAGGTTAGGACGTGACACAGGCTGCTATACTGCTTCTGGGAGGGGTCACGACGACACATCATCTGTCAAGTTCTCACTCCTTGAGTTCGAGACAGACTAAGAAATAGCTAGGAACACAGTAACCAAGGCAACGCAGCCTGTCTGATGATGACACATCTACTCCTACTGAAAATATGGGCCTCGTTTTTTTTCACCGGTTTTCTTTGCATTTGTTAGTAAACAACTGCCAGATATGAGAGTGTTTGCCGTGCTGACATTTTTCTTTCAGTGCTGGGATACATTTCTTCAACACTCAGATCATGAGAACATAATAACCTTTGAATAGACATTTGAATCAATATACTTTTTTTGTGAAATGTAATTTACTTTGAACTAAATTAACCTTCTTTAATCAAATTAATACTGACACGTTAAATGGCACACACATCCACCAAGCCAGTGTGTGTTATGTAATGCTAATTGCCATGTGTTCTAAGTGCTCAAGATCTTGGCATTTTAAGCACTACAGCCTTCATCTTTTTGAATTATGTTAAAGACAGATTATGCTCAGTAAGATATGCGCTAAGCTGTCCTCTCTTTTATGCTTTGCTCGACTAAAAAAATGACAAAGGCCAGACACAGGAAGCCTCCCTCTCATGTCAGTGAAAGTTAGAAGGGAGGAGGCAGACTTCAACGTGCAGACTTTTGGCACCTGGTCCCCTGCCCAGCAAAGCCAGGGGTGAGAGAGTGGACAGGAGGGGTGATAGGGACGAAACAGACAGGAAAGATGACAGAGAGGGAGGAAGCAAAGTCCTCTCACTAACGTGACAGTGGTACTTCCAAGTGATTGAATTTCCTTTCCTGACTTTTAATTGATGTGTGGTCTCTTCTCTTACAGAGCAAGACGGCTAAAGTGTTTCGAATGGATAATCAAGCATCTGTGTGAGTACTATTGGCCAATAATAAAATTATCCTTGTGCAGTCCGCCGACAGACATCAAAATGTGTTGTAATGGATTCCAAGGGAATTAATCATCATTCGACACGAAGCCAGTGTAGGACTAGCTGTAACCTTGAATGGCACTCTGAATGGCACTCAATTAAATTAAATTCAAACTGCTTTATTGGCATGGGAAACATATGTTTACATTGCCAAAGCAAGTGAAATAGATAATAAACAAAAGTGAAATAAACAATAAAAAGGAACAGTAAACATTACACTCACAGAAGGTTTCAAGGAATAGAGACATTTGAAATGTCATATTATGGCTATGCACAGTGTTGTAACGATATGTAAATAGCCCGCACTCTCTCTCACATGGGAAAATGATAAGCTGCTAAAGCAAATACATCTGACTCGGTTGGTCTAACTGCCACAGTGGGCTGAACCCGCTGTAAAAACCTGACAACTATCTGACAACCATCTGAGAACCTGTGAGTTGTTGGAGTGGGGAGGGAGTAGGGCGGGCTACTGACAGTATATTATGAGGTAGTGAATATGCGATGCGTAGTGCAACCCCACTCACACAGGGGCAAGGTGATAATACAGGCACCTCCTCTACTGATGTGTGCATTTGGGAAATGAAACTAAATGAAAACCAAAAGTAACAGTAACCAAACCTTGGCGGTGGTGCCAAGGTTCCTGTTCAAGCCCTAATTAGTCAGTGTCAGTCACTGCCCTCTCCTCTTACTCATATCCTTTAGGCTGTACGCCCACGGTTGAATCCAGAGACAGTAAGAAAGATTGAAAGTGAAATCTGTACAAAAGAAGTAGGCCCGTAGGACAGGGGTGCGGGTTGGAGTGATTTTAGGGAGAAGAGAGAGGTGAGGCGTCAAGGACGTCTGGTCCTGATAGGAAGACGAGTTGCCGTGGAAACACCTCAGCGGAAATGTGAATGCCCTGGTAATATGCTTGTAGGATAGACAAAAAATAAAGCCAAAAAGGACAGGTGAAGACAATACATTCAGGGTACAACATTGCCTTCAGAAGAGAGGTTCCGTTCATTATTGACTGTATAATTACTTCTATTACTTAATTACTTACTTATATATACCTTTCACAATACAGGGAGAAACTGCCGTTGAAGTAATGAGGACCTGTACAGAATCACCTTAATTCAACCCTTTCATTTTCATAAACTATTCCTGTCCAGCTTGTCTGAAGGATTATAATAGTTTGCAGTATAATGTTCTTAAACAAATCTGGTTGGAATGAGGCGTAATCTGGTAGAAAATATGCAGAACAAGTGCTGCGATAATTTCAAGTGAGGAATAGTGACGTTGTTTGAGTGGGCTGTTCATGACCTTATAACTATCTCTGCGTGGATCTAGGCTTTAATGACAGTTACTCCCAGTTTTCTAGGTAATCTGCTGCCTATTTATACTGTTGAGGAAGGAGGAAGAGGAAATTGCCTAACAACGACCCCAATATGTCTTCTACTCAGGTAGCACAGCGGATTATACTGCAATAAACATTATATTGCAACAAACCACCCTCTGTACTTTCTAAGGAAAATGTGAATGTCGTACTACACCATGTGGTTCCAAGGAACCATGGGGATACCTAAGGAACAATTTGATTTCGTACCACACAGTGTGATTGGTGTAGTCATGTTTGTAACAAGGCAATTAATAACATTGTTTATTTAAAAGAGTCAAAAGTATTTTTGGTTGTTCATCTAACCTTATCACAAATCAAGGTTTTTATGGACAAATACTAGTTTGGCAGCTGACCTCCTGGATGTGAAACGAACATCAGAAACATGTCCTACCCTTTTAACTCTGCCCTGGTCTGGTCTGCTGCAACGATAAAAGCAAGAACACCGAAACAAGTGGCCTTTTGTTGGGTATGTATCAGTGAGTGTTTGTAAAACCCTGTTTCCCAACCAGGATAAATATGTGTATTTCCTGGGCCCTCTGACCCAGTGCAAAGGTCAGAATGAAGCTCTGGTCTGAATGAAGCAGTAGAACACACAGTAGTCTTTACTCTGATTAAATGAATGATGCCAACCATATGAGGCCAGCCATCACTACTCATGATTGGATAAGGCTGACGACCGTATAGTCAGCTCCAATTCAGATGAAGATTTGAAGTACTACTAGGCTTTTTCCCCCCCAAATCAAATCAAATCAAATTGTATTGGTCACATACACATGCTTAGCATATGAAGTGAAATGCTTGTGCTTCTAGTTCTGACAGTGCAGTAATATCTAACAATCCCACAACAACTACCTAATACACACAAATCTAAAGGGATGGAATAAGAGTATGTACATATAAATATATGGATGAGCGATGGCCGAGCGGCATAGGCAAAATGCAATAGATGGTATAAGATACAGTATTAGATGATACAGTATGAGATGAGTAATGTAAGATATGTAAACATTGTTAAAATGGCATTATTTAAAGTGACTAGTGATCCATTTATTAAAGTGGCCAATGATTTGAGTCTGTATGTAGGCAGCAGCCTCTCTGATTTAGTGATGGCTGTTTAACAGTCTGATGACCTTGAGATAGAAGCTTTTTTCAGTCTCTCGGTCCCAGATTTAATGCAACTGTACTGACCTTGCCTTCTGGATGGTAGTGGGTTGAACAGGCAGTGGCTCGGGTGGTTGTGGTCCTTGATGATCTTTTTTGCCTTCCTGTGACATTGGGTGCTGTAGGTGTCCTAGAGGGCACGTGGTTTGCCCCCGGTGATGCGTTGGGCAGACCGCACCACCCTCTGGAGAGCCTTGCATTTGAGAGCGGTGCAGTTGCTGTACCAGGTGGTGATACAGCCCGACAGGATACTCTCAATTGTTTATCTGTAAAAGTTTGTGAGGGTTTTAGGTGCCTCCTGTTGCACCTTCTTCACCACACTGTCTGTGTGGGTGGACCATTTCAGTTTGTCAGTGATGTGTACGCCAAGGAACTTAAAACTTTCCAGCTTCTCCACTACTGTTCCGTCAATGTGGATAGGGGGGTGCTCCCTCTGCTGTTTCCTGAAGTCCATGGTCATCTCCTTTGTTTTGTTGACGTTGAGTGAGAGGTTGTTTTCCTGACACCACACTCCGAGTGCCCTCACCTCCTCCCTGTAGGCTGTCTCGTCGTTGTTGGTAATCAAGCCCACTACTGTTGTGTCGTCTGCAAACTTGAGAGGCTGGAGAGTCTGATTTGTATGCTTGTCACACAACTCCTCTATGTATGGAATGCCTGCTGATTCTGAGAAACCATATGTTTCCGCAGAACCAGACAGATTCCGACTACAGTTGGTTATTTAAATGTCTAATATTGACTTAAACCAACTGAACCAAGCATTACCGTACCCTTCAAAGAAGTTGATGGATAAGAGAATTATAGCTGAAGCTAAAGCTATTAGTGAACATAACGGACTACAGTAATACCATAGTAACTGAGCAGAAATAACATCCTGATGCTGATTTTCCAAATAGTGAAACAAAGGACATTTTGTCCTTGTTAGATAGAACCAATTCAAACTGCATTCATCATAGGACGAAGGAGATGAATCGCTTTGGTAACATCACATAGTCAGAGGTCAGTCATCCAGGTGTGTCTTGTCTATAGGGAAGAATAGAACAGGGATGAATCATTCTGTTTGATATGCTGCTGGGCTGTGGCCTGTCAGCTTCCCTTGTAGTGAGTCACCAGAGACATAGCCCGTCCTGATCTCCCGGCCGGCTGCCTGCCACTGGAGATACAGAAGTAGGATCTTCATTGGATCAATCTTTTGTTGCTGAGAATTGTGATTTCCAGAAATTCACTGAAAGCCCACATTAACACACAGTTATATTAACAGCATTGCACTTTTCATTTAGCCTACTTTTGGAAGCTAATAGCCTAACCACCGATGAAGCAACATGATGGACTAAACGTTTAAATCCTGTTGCTGCAGGATTATTTTAGCTGTGACAATATTGGTCAAATTAAGATCCTACATCTGTAGAGCTGATCAAATCCCTGGAGGAGAGGAGAGGCCTGTGTCACGTAAATGTACAGTAACAGTAAAAAGTTGGACACACCTACTCAGCTTTGCACACTCTTGGCATTCTCTCAACCAGCATCATGAGGTAGTCACCTGGAATGCATTTCAATTAACAGGTGTGCCTTGTTAAAAGTTAATTTGTGGAATTTCTTTCCTTCTTAATGTGTTTGAGCCAATCAGTTGTGTTGTGATAAGGTAGGTGTCACGTCTTTCAAGGAGCAGGAAACGGGTGAGTCAGGTGCAGGAGACAAAAAGGTCCGTAGAAAAATATTAATTAAGTCCAGAGTGAATACAACGATAGGCAGGGTGCAAAACATAAGCAGGAGGTAAAACAGCTCCAAAACTCAAAATACACGGGACGCAGCCCAGCAACCCTAATGCCTAATATCAGCGTCGTGTAATCAAACCCATAAGAAAATACTCCAGCACTAAATCCAAAAACGTAACACGAAACAATCCCGCACAACCCCAAACAAGAAACTGACAAACTAAATACCCTCCCACTAATTACAAGCAAGACACAGGTGCGCACAAAACAGACATAACTAACAGACACATGAAACATGGATCGGTGGCAGCTAGTAGGCCGGCGACGACGACCGCCGAGCGCCGCCGGACCGGGGAGTGGCGTCACCTTCTGTGGACGTTGTGACAGTAGGGGTGGTATACAGAAGATAGCCCTATTTGGTAAAAGACCAAGTCCATATTATGGCAAGAACAGCTCAAATAAGCAAAGAGAAACGACAGTCCATCATTACTTTAAGACATGAATGGCAGTCAATACGGAGCATTTCAAGAACTTTGAAAGTTTCTTCAAGTGCAATCGCAAAAACAATCAAATGATATGATGAAACTGTCTCTCATGAGAACCGCCACAGGAAAGGAAGACCCAGAGTTAGCTCTGCAGCAGAGGATAAGTTCATTAGAGTTACCAGACTCAGAAATTGCAGCCCAAATAAATACTTCACAGAGTTCAAGTAACAGACACATCTCAACATCAACTGTTCAGAGGAGAATTGCTGCAATGAAACCACCAGTAAAGGACAACAATAATAAGAAGAGACTTGCTTGGGCCAAGAAACATGAGCAATGGGCATTAGACCAGAGGAAATCTGTCCTTTGGTCTGATGAGTCCAAATTTGCGATTTTTGTTCCAACCGCTGTGTCTTTGTGAGTCGCAGAATAGGTCAATCAATCAAATTTATTTATAAAGCCCTTTTTACATCAGCCAATGTCACAAAGTGCTATACAGAAACCCAGCCTAAAACCCCAAACAGCAAGCAATGCAGATGTAGAAGCACCGAGGCTAGGAAAAACTCCCTAGAAAGGCAGGAACCCAGGAATAAACCTAGAGAGGAACCAGGCTCTGAGGGGTGGCCAGTCCTCTTCTGGCTGTGCTGGGTGGAGATTATAACAGTACATGGCCAAGATGTTCAAACGTTCATATATGACCAACAGGGTCAAGTAATAATAATAATAACAGTGGTTGTAGAGGGTGCAACAGGTCAGCACCTCAGGAGTAAATGTCAGTTGGCTTTTCATAACCGATCATTCAGAGTTAGAGACAGCAGTTGCGGAAGAGAGAGAGAGTCGAAAACAGCAGGTCCGGGACAAGGTAGCACATCCAGTGAACAGGTCAGGGTTCCATAGCCGCAGGCAGTACAGTTGAAACTGGAGCAGCAGCACGACCAGGTGGACTGGGGACAGCAAGGAGTCATCAGGCCAGGTAGTCCTGAGGCACGGTCCTAGGGCTCAGGTCCTGCAAGAGAAGAAAGAAAAGAGAGAAAGAGAAAGATTTAGAGGGAGCATACTAAAATTCACACAGGACACCGGATAAGACAAGAGAAATACTCCAGACATAACAGGCTGATCCTAGCCCCCCGACACATAAACTATTGCAGCATAAATACTGGAGGCTGAGACAGGAGGGGTCGGGAGACTGTGGCCCCGTCCGACAATACCCCCGGACAGGGCCAACTAGGCAGGATATAACCCCACCCACTTTGCCAATGCACAGCCCCCACACCACCTGAGGGATGTCTTCAAACCACCAACTTACTACCCAGAGACAAGGACGAGTATAGCCCACAAAGATCTCCCCCACGGCACGAACACAAGGGGGGCGCCAACCCGGACAGGAAGATCACGTCAGTGACTCAACCCACTCAAGTGACGCACCCCTCCTAGGGACGGCATGGAAGAGCACCAGTAAGTCAGTGACTCAGCCTCGTAATAGGGTTAGAGGCAGAGAATCCCAGTGGAGAGAGGGGAACCGGCCAGGCATAGAAAGCAATGGCGGTTCATCGCTCCAGTGCTCTTCCATTCACCTTCACACCCCTGGGTTAGACTACACTCAATCATAGGACCTACTGAAGAGATGAGTCTTCAAAAAAGACTTAAAGGTCGAGACCGGGTCTGTCTCTCACATGGGTAGGCAGACCATTTCTTAAAAGATTAGCTCTATAGGAGAAAGCTGTGCCTCCAGCTGTTTGCTTAGAAATTCTAGGGACAATAAGGAAGCCTGCGTCTTGTGACCGTAGTGTAAGTGTAGGTATGTACGGCAGGGCCAAATCGGGAAAGATAGGTAGGAGCAAGCCCACGTAATGCTTTGTAGGTTAGCAGTAAAACCTTGAAATCAGCCCTAGCCTTACCTAGGAAGCAGGTGTAGAGAGGCTAGCACTGGAGTAATATGATCAAATTTTGGGGTTCTAGTCAAGACTCTAGCAGCCGTGTTTAGCACTAACTGAAGTTTATTTTGTGCTTTATCCGGGTAGCCGGGAAGTAGAGCATTACAGTAGTCTAACTAAGAAGTGACAAAAGCATGGATACATTTTTCAGCATCATTTTTGGACAGAAAGTTTCTGATTTTTGCAATGTTACGTACATGGAAAAAGCTGTCCTCGAAAAGGTCTTGATATGTTCATCAAAAGAGAGATCATCGTTCAGAGTAACACTGAGAACCTTCACAGTTTTATTTGAGACAACTGTACAACCATCAAGATTAATTGTCTTGGGACCTAGAACAAGCATCTCTGTTTTGTCCGAGTTTAAAAGTAAAACATTTGCCGCCATCCACTTCCTTATGTCTGAAACACAGGCTTCCAGGGAGGGCAATTTTGCGGCTTCACCATGTTTCATCGAAATGTACAGCTGTGTATCCTCCGCATAGCTGTGAAAGTTAACATTATGTTTCCGAATGACATCCCCAAGAGGTAAAATATATAGTGAAAACAATACGGGTCCTAAAACGGAACCTTGAGAAACACTGAAATTTACAGTTGATTTGTCAGAGGACAAACCATCCACAGAGACGAACTGATATCATTCCGACAGATAAGATCTAAACCAGGCCAGAACTTGACCATGTAGACCAATTTGGGTTTCCAATCTCTCCAAAAGAATCAAAAGCGGCACTAAGGTCTAGGAGCACGAGGACAGATGCAGAGCCTTGGTCTGACGCCATTAAAAGGTAATTTACCACCTTCACAAGTGCAGTCTCAGTGCTATGAGGGGGTCTAAAACCAGACTGAAGCGTTTTGTATACATGGTTTGTCTTCAGGAAGGTGGTGAGTTAGCCTTTTCTAACATTTTTGAGAGGAATGGGAGATTTTAGGCCGATAGTTTTTTATATTTTTTATATTTTTATATTTTCTGGGTCAAGGTTTGGCTTTTTCAAGAGAGGCTTTATTACTGCTACTTTTAGTGAGTTTGCTACACATCCGGTGGATAGAGAGCCGTTTATTATGTTCAACATAGGAGGGCCAAGCACAGGAAGCAGCTCTTTCAGTAGTTTAGTTGGAATAGGGTCCAGTATGCTGCTTGAAGGTTTAGAGGCCATGACTATTTTCATAAATGTGTCAAGAGATATAACATTAAAAAACTTGAGTGTCTCCCTTGATCCTAGGTCCGGGCAGTGTTGTGCAGACTCAAGACAACTGAGCTTTGGAGAAATACGCAAATTTAAAGAGGAGTCCGTAATTTGCTTTCTAATGATCATTATCTTTTCGTCAGAGAAGTTCATGAATTTATCACTGCTGACGTGAAAGCCATCCTCTCTTGGGGAATGCTGCTTTTTAGTTAACTTTATGACAGTATCAAAAATACATTCTCCTCAATTAAGTTGGAAAAATAGGATGATCGAGCAGCAGTGAGGGCCCTTCGATACTGCACGGTACTGTCTTTCCAAGCTAATCGGAAGACTTCCAGTTTGGTGTAGCGCCATTTCCATTCTAATTTTCTGGAAGCTTGCTTCAGGGCCCGGGTATTTTCTGTATACCAGGGAGCTAGTTTCTTATTACACATGTTTTTTTGTTTTCAGCGGTGCATCTAGGGTATTACGCAAGGGTAAATTTAGTTCCTCAGTTAGGTGGTTAACAGATTTTTGTACTCTGGCATCCTTGGGTGGGTGGAGGGAGTCTGGAAGGGCATCTAGGAATCTTTGTGTTATCCGAGAATTTATAGCACGGCTTTTGATAATCCTTGGTTGGGGTCTGAGCAGATTATTTGTTGCGATTGCAGACGTAATAAAATGTTGGTCTGATAGTCCATGGTTATGAGGAAAAACATTAATAACCACAATATTTATTCCACATGACAAAACTAGGTCCAGAGTATGACTGTGGCAGTGAGTAGGTCCGGAGACATGTTGGACAAAACCCACTGAGTCAATGATGGCTCCGAAAGCCTTTTGGAGTGGGTCTGTGGACTTTTCCATGTCAAAATTAAAGTCACCAAAAATGTAATATTATCTGCCATGTCTACAAGGTCCAATAGGAATTCAGGTACAGTCCAATAGGAATTCAGATTTACACAACATGCCTACCACTTTGAAGATGCAAAATATTTTTATTGTGAAACAAACATATAACAAATAACTTGAGCGTGCATAACTATTCACCCACCAAAGTCAATACTTTGTAGAGCTACCGTTTGCAGCAATTACAGCTGCAAGTCTCTTGGGGTATGTCTCTATAAGCTTGGCACAACTAGCCACTGGGATTTTTGCCCATTCTTTAAGGCAAAACTGCTCAAGCTCCTTTAAGTTGGATGGGTTCCGCTGGTGTACAGCAATCTTTAAGTCATACCACAGATTCTCAATTGGATTGAGATCTGGGCTTTGACTAGGCCATTCCAAGACATTTAAATGTTTCCCATTAAACCACTCAAGTGTTGCTTTAGCAGTCCCAGTCTCAAATCTCCGGAAGAGTGAAACAGGTTTCCCTTAAGAATTTCCCTGTATTTAGCGCCATCCATCATTCCTTCAATTCTAACCTGTTTCCCAGTCCCTGATGCTGCCACCACCATACTTCACTGTGGGGATGGTGTTCTCGGGGTGATGCGAGGTGTTAAGTTTGCGCCAGACATAGCGTTTTCCTTGATGGCCAAAAAGCAAAATTTTAGTCTCATCTAACCAGAGTACCTTCTTCAATATGTTTGGGGAGTCTCCCACATGACTTTTGGCCATCAAGGAAACATCAACACCAAACATGTTTGCTTATTTTTTTCTGGACACTCTTCCGTAAAGCCCAGCTCTGTGGAGTGTATGGCTTAAAGTGGTCCTATGGACAGATACTCCAATCTCCGCCGTGGAGCTTTGCAGCTCCTTCAGGGTTATCTTTGGTCTCTTTGTTGCCTCGGATTAATGCCCTCCTTGCCTGGTCCGTGAGTTTTGGTGTGCGGCCCTCTCTTGGCAGGTTTGTTGTGGTGCCATATTCTTTCCATTTTTTAATAATGGATTTAATGGTGCTCCGTGGGATGTTCAAAGTTTCTGATATTTTTTTATAACCCAAACCCTGATCTGTACTTCTCCACAACTTTGTCCCTGACCTGTTTGGAGAGCTCCTTGGTCTTCATCGTGTCGCTTGCTTGGTGGTGCCCCTTTCTTAGTGGTTTTGCAGACTCTGGGGCCTTTCAGAACAGGTGTATATATACTGAGGTCATGTGACAGATCATGTGACACTTAGATTGCATACAGGTGGACTTTATTTAACTAATTATGTGACTTCTGAAGGTAATTGTTTGCACTAGATCTTATTTAGGGGCTTCATAGCAAAGGGGGTGAATACATATGCACGCACCACTTTCTGTAATACATTTTTTAGAATTTTTTGAAACAAGTAATTTTTTTCATTTCACTTCACCAATTTGGACTATTTTGTGTTTGTTCATTATATGAAATCCAAATAAAAATAATTTTAAATTACAGGTTGTAATGCAACAAAATAGGAAAAACGCGAAGGGGATTGAACACGTTTGCAGGGCACTGTACATAAGATGAGAGCATCCCTCCAACTAGGATGGAGTCTCTCACTCCTCAGCAGGCCAGTCTTGGTCCTGTTTGTGGGTGAGTCCCAGAAAGAGGGCAAATTATCTACAAATTCTATCTTTCAGGAGGGGCAGAAAACAGTTTTCAACCAGCGATTGCTGTAGAGCTCATCACTCCCCCTAACTGGGAGGGGGCCAGAGACAATTACTCGAAGCTGACACATCTTTCTAGCTGATTTACACACTGAAGCTATATGTTGCGCTTGATGACCTCTAACTGTTTCATCTTAATATTGTTGGTGCCGACGTGGATAACAATATCCTAAATATTCTCTAAACTCCCCAGTTTTAGCCTTAGCTAGGTGAACGGATTATCTCTGCATGTGTGGTTCCCACCATGAAGCAGGAGGAGGAAGAGGTGTGATGGTGCTTTGCTGGTGATACTTTCAGAGATTTATTTAGAATTCAAGGGACACTTAACCAGCATGGCTACCACAGCATTCTGCAGTGATACGCCATCCCATCTGGTTTGCGCTTAGTGGGACTATCATTTGTTTTTCAACAGGACAATAACCCAACATACCTCCAGGCTATGTAAGGGCTATTTGACCAAGAAGGAGAGTGATGGAGTGCTGCATCAGATGACCAGGCCTCCACAATCACCTGACCTCAACCCAATTGAGATGGTTTGGGATGAGTTGGATCACAGAGTGAAGGAAAAGCACCCAACAAGTGTTCAGCATTCAGTATGTGGGAACTCCTTCAAGACTGTTGGAAAAGCATTCCAGGTGAAGCTGGTTGAGAGAATGCCAAGAGTGTGCAAAGCTGTCATCAAGGCAAATGGTGGCTATTTTGAAGAATTTAAAATCTATTTTGATTTGTCTAATACTTTTTGGTTACTACATGACTCCATATGTGTTATTTCATAGTTTTGATGTCTTCACTATTATTCTACAATGTAGAAAATAGTAAAAAATAAACATAAACCCTTGAATGAGTAGGGGTGTCCAAACTTTTGACTTTTGCTGAAGATGGACTGCTCCTTACTGTATACCAAGAGACTGAAAAGTTTTCCAGGATTTTAGATGTCCTTTTTAGTAATAGCTATATGGGCCATGTTTTTTTCTCGAATATTGTCAGGTATTGTAGATTGAGTATGAAATGCAATCCATTTTTTGTCTCTTCAGGAAATGTTTGTCACCTTGGTTCACCTTGTCTTCTTGTCTCTAACCTACTTCTCTTCCCCTTTCCACAGTGCCATTGTGATTCTGGTGTAAAAATAGCTCAAGTGTTGTTCCATAGTGTTGCAATTAACGACTAGTGTTGATTGAGGAGACAAGAGAGAGCTGTGGCTCTTGGGATGAAAAATGACACAATTAAAGAGACGTTCATGGCACCCCAGTGAGTAATGGCCCCTCTTCTTGCCAGCTCTGGAGGTCCAGCCAGCCAGGCAGACAAACACTCACACATCAGAGAGAGAGGAAGTGTGTGTGTGTGCTTGTGTCTGTGTGTGTGTGTTGCGTGCGTCCATGCATGTGTGCGTGCGTGTGTACTTGAGCTGAGCGTGCAGGTGCAGAGTGAGACAGATGATGTCAGTGCTGAGTGTCAATGAGTAGCAATCAGTGGAAGGAGCATAGAGAGCAGGTATATATGTATAGGTGGGTGTATACTGGGCTTGAGTTTACATGGCATAGGAAGACACTATAGAAGAGAGGTGCTGGGTATGGAAGTAGTAAGATATCCACTACAGAGTATCTATCCTTCTCCTTCTTACTTGCCTCTGTAATATAACACAGTTCATGTTTGCTTGAAAGATTGAATAGATTATTGGTACTTGGGCTCTATGGGTGTCACACTTGGCCCTGAGTCTCTGTGAAACCTAATGGTTTACTTTATCACCATCTAACTTCCTGCCTAATGGAATATGACAATACAGCCAGAAAAATCTAAACAAATGATCTCTTGCGCTTGCTGAGGTGACAGTGAAAAATGTGTGGTTTCAGGACCGTAATTGATTTATTGCAGATTATGCCATAACATTAGTAGGCATGTAGCGCGCAAAACGATTCATGGCATGAGCCTCCAAGTGGCTGCAAATATAGTGTATGACTCAGCTGGGGTGGTGAATGGGCTTGCAGTATTCATTAGAGTTAGCATGAATAGTCCTATGGAAGGGTAGAGATTGTCCCAGCTATGAGGAGAGAGGGCATGTGTCCCCTTCTCAATAACTCAGCAAATGCACACAGACCGGACCAGCACTTTAAAACTCAATCGCTTAAGTTATTGTAGCCATTTATCGTATGTTCAGCCAGAGGAAGAACGCCTGTAGTGCTTGTTTGCTGGTCGCATGACCTTAAGACAGGAGCACGTATTAATAAGGCCTAAGCATGCACACTTAAATGATCACAATTGCCCCGTTGATTATGCTGCTCTTACAGTCTGAAGAGCCACCCTTGTCTCAGACAGCCTCCCCCCACCCTCCTGCCATTCCATTCCCTTACTCAAGGTTGTGGTCCAGCTTGGAGCTGTTTGTGTGTGTGACTGCTATTACGGTCCCTTAGCCTCACAGGAAGCTGGGTACGATTGGTTATTACGGTCCCAGAGCTGCACAGGAAGCCAATTCAATATGTGATAATGGAATTGACCTGACCCTGGGGGCTGTGCCTCGACATGGTTCCTGCTGGGCCAAGGAAGAGCTGGAGGGAGCGATGGACGGAAGGATGGAGGGAGGGATGGTTGTCTTCTCCCAGCGCTGGGATTTTACTTCATTCACATTGACCGCAGTTGCTGTGTCCTAATGTTTATTGAACCGTCTTAGTGACCTATATCTTCATCAAACAGCTCCATATAAGGAGCACTATGCAAGACAGGAAACGCTCAACATGCTAAAGTCAAATAACGACAAAGCAGATCAATTACAGTGTCCGTCCATATAGTATCCAGTTCCAGACCATGCAGGGGTGTATCCTGTGGCCTCTTCCTCCTCTGATTACAATGTGAAAGGCAGTCCTGTGAGGCTGAATGGCACAGGGCTCCTTGTAGCCGCCATGCTCTAATTAGGCATGGTAATTAAAAGAGGCCCTGTGCCTTTGTAGTGACATCTGGTTCCCCGTTTACCTCCTGTATCAGGGGTGGAGAAACAGACCAAACAAAACCAGGAAGTGGGCTATAACTGCCTCACCACCATGACAGGGCATGGGGTGATAGGTCAGGGACAGGAAGAGCTACCACCGGATCTCGAGGTGCTAAAATGTATGTGTGGGTGCGTGTTTTTCTCTCCAGTGTACTACTGTAGAGGAAGTCTGAAAATATGAAGCACGAGGAACGGTAAAGTGATCTTGTAGGGGGCCTCTGTATGTTTTCCGTTTCAGCCGGACTTCATGCATGTATTTGTAGCCTGAGTGATATTATGTACACGTTCAAAATCATCTAAGAATTTTCATACATGTGTTCTTTCTTTCCGTTGACAGTGTTGAGCGCTAGTTCATTACATGGGCCTTGGCCTCTGCAGACAGAATGTATAGAGCTATGTGCCCTTACTGAAGGCATACTGCCTGCTATTGTGTTTCCTGTGTGTAGGAGGCAGAGTAGGAGGTAGGAGCCTACAGTGTGCATAGAAATACAGAACTATGTGTGCAAAATGCTACATTAATGCAACAGAATGAATACAGCAGTGTGTGAGAACGTAGATGGAATGGGTTTAATTATTCTGCACAAAACAGGGAGGAATACAAAACACACATAGGCCAGTAGTTTGGAATGTCCATACTATTCCACATGAAATTTAAAAAATAAAGTGACTCCTGCATTACTTACATTTTCACAAACAAGCTATTACTTACCAGACCTTCTGTGCTCTGTCTGTGAGAGAGCAAGCAGGATGTCTAAAGTGCGTTCCTGTGTTCTGACGAGGTTTGTGCAGTGTAGCAGTGCTGGACAATAGTGTCCTGTAGAATCTATAGGAACATTATCCAGGATAGGCAGCATATCTTACATTTCATTGATTTATTTTCATTAACTAGAACTGAGTTACTGTTGTGCAAATGTTTATCGTTAGGCAGTGAGTGTTTCTACATTCAAATAGCTTTATCAGGGATTCTCTACATGTGATTGACAGAAAAACAGAGTGGAACCATTGTCACATGGTAAAAAGAAATCTGTACATGGTAAATGCATAATAAATATTTGACGTAACTTTCAAAATGTACTTATAACACCACATTTAAAACACAAGGACGTATGACCTCTGATGGAATTGTGTTTCGAGGGAATACAGAGTACATTGCCTGATCTGGAGAAATAAGTAATGATTTATATCATCACAATCAGTCTAATTAAAAAGGGCACAATTAACTGTCCTAATGATCAGATACAGCATCATGTTTTCAGTCTATCGTAGTCTTAAATAAATATGGATTAAAACATATTACACAGAACTTAGAATCAACTTTTAAAAGTGCTCTAGCATTGCCATCATTTTTGAGTAAATGTTGAACATAAAAAAAAAAAGATATCCATTGACATATTCAAATTCACCCAAAACAGCTTGCACTTCATTGCCATTCATACGTTATTTTCGTCCCCTCTGCTATAATAAACAAAATATTTAATGTGAAGATGTCTGTCTGTGTGAGGATGAGAGCTGCATGATAACAAGCAGCCAGACACTAACATGGGCTGGGTAGCTCTGAGTCGCTGGGACGAACCGTTGCTAAGCACTTCTGGTTGCTAAGTGAGAGTAAGAACATTTGGGGAGCCCTTGGTGCAATGCTGAAATCTGAGGGCATTCCTTGACAGCTGGTGCTGCTGCAGAACTGTTTCAAACCCAAACTCCACTCATATGACAGGCTAATGGCGCAGTGTTAGAGACAGCCCTAAAGCATCCTCAATAAGCACACGTATAAACAAGACCAACAACAACAATCTTAAAATAGGCCAACATGATCTAATGTAGGCTGCAGTATGTACTGTACCTGTGTTCCAGTCATTGACAGCCACGTGACAATCAAAAAGCAGCAGTTTACATCAACAACAGAGATATGACACTGCCACTGTTGTCAGTCCTGTTCTGGACAATATACAGTATCAACATGTGAACAGTGATCCATATCAACATCGAAATCGTCTTTAAAGATCAGTACCTGAAGATCGAGTAACTAGTACTGACTAAGGCCCGTGCATACTGGGGACCAGGGACCATGAAGGCCACTGCTATAGAGAGGCCTCTCCTGATCTAATCCGCCTGCCTCTCAGTGTCCATGCTCTGGTTTTTAGGGTGTACCATCAGGCAGGTCTGAAGCACTGCTCTCCAGCTCCAGCCCAGTGAAGCTCACCATGGGGGGGGGGGGGGGGGGGGGGGGGGGGGGGGAACAGTGAGGCAGGACACAGGGAGCCATTTATACTGGAGGGCCTGTGAGGAGGGGCTCAGGTCCCAGTTATAGTACTGGAGCAGGTACCCACACGCTGCCTGAAACAGATGTCCCTCCTCCATAGAGATGTTATTTTAAGACACAACACACTAGGGTACATAAACTATCACTCTTGCCAATCTGGCTACTGAGGTCCAAATATGTGACCCGTTTCAAGAAGCTAGACGTATGTTGCACGTCATTACTTCACAGGAGATGCAGTTGAACGTAAACATTTTGTTTAATGCAATTTTTGGCAGAAATGCTTTCTGGAACTTTCATGTGCCTTAATAACAAATGTGTATGCCACCTGAATATACAAATACAATTGTTAACTTATGAGCCTAGTTGGTTTAGCCACGGAAAAAGGGGGGAACCTTCCCGCTACCCATGATTGGCTGAGCTAATGGATGGGCTGGACATGCCGAGATGAGTTTGGATTGGTCTGCCATGTAGCATGCTTCTGCCTATAACATGAGCTGCTCAGTATGTGTACATAATCCTTGTAACCGCCTCTTTTTTGAAAGATATCATGGAGTACTGTAAAAGTGTTGCTACTGCTCTCAATATTGCTGCCCTGAATTTAACAGGCTCTATCGACAAAGATCAGTGGGGAAAAAGTTGTGAGGGACTACTTTCTGGAGAACGATCGTGCCATGCTGACATTCTCTGACTCTGAAAACGAATCAGACGATGAGGAAATCCCTGATTTAGGTCAAAACATTTTAATTGAATCATACATTGTAGAGTCTTCTGATGATAGTGATGGGGAAGAAACAGAGATCAACAGTGTTGTTGTCACGGAAGAAGTTGACCGAGTGTTGAAATCAGTGGAATGCCCGGTTGATGAAGAGTATGTTTGTGAATGTGGAGGGAGTTGAAAAGAGAACACAGAAAGCTGTTGTATAAAACACCTGTCTCTGGATTACATCTTCAAACTAAGGCCAACCATGGCATCAATGACAGAGAGGGAGAAGCATTCATTCATGTAAACGGTTAAGAAACTAGCTACATTTTCAGATATTATATGTTTCTAATTTTGTCAGAAAGTCATTTTCATTGCAAGTTAAAGTGTACTGTTAGCTAGCTAATGTTAGCTGACTGGCTTGCAAGCTAACATTATGTTCTGTGTAGTAATATTATTTATATCTCAGAAATTCATTTGCATTGTTAGTTATAGCTAGCTAGCTAACATTTAACCTAGTTGGTTAGCTTTAGCTAGCTGCAAATTCATGCATGGTGGCTAGCTATGACAATCAGTTTGTATTTCTAGTAATATGGGTTTGGATTATGGTTAATTGTTTAGCTCACTCTGTTTAGCACATGGCCTCACATGTGAATCCTTAAAGAGATAGGTGGGGCTAGCAGGCTGACTACACCGCTCGCGTCGCGTGCGCAAGCGTTGCAAAATAAATTTAGACATACATGTTATTCAATTACTGCACCCACACTGCTCGCGCACGCCAACGAGCGTCTGCGTTTCCAAGGGCTAATGTAGAAGTCAGTTCTATTTCTGACACAGATCACGCTGCAAGTCCTGCCTCTCCCATCTCCTCATTGGTTTATAGAAGCAGGTATCCACGTGCCATCTCATCATTGGTTATACCCACGTGGGTGACTGACAGACGAACGAAGTCAGTGCCGGTAATGCACCTAATTTATGAAAGTTGCCAATCGCAATATAAAGTCAAGAGAAGAAAAAGTCTGGAAGGAGGAGAGATGGCTAGAAACGATTCGGTTGACCATTTTATGTGTGGATTAACTGGCGGAGTAGAGGACCTTGTGCATTTCAGGTAAAATAACAACTCAATGTTTATATCCCAGTACAAATTAGCTAGCAACAGCAAGCTAGCTAAATAGGACAAATTAGCTAGCAAGTGCAAGCTAGCTATGTTTAATGCTTTTTGACCTGTCCCCAAATTAATATAATTGGTTCAGAGTTTGTTTTGATATTTTAACCTGCGTGTCATGATCGCGTTTGGTGTGGGGGGACAAAATACATTTATGCATGATGGCGCACTCGCGCAGCCGGTTTGGGTTCCATGTAAGGCTTAAGAGGGTGTGAACGATGCTGAACAGGTGTAGACAAAGAAGAGCTCTCCAAAACATTCAAGGGGCCATTTTCTCAAAAGTTGATCAACTTTCAAAGCAGAATAACTTTCACATTGTTCCTCAACTGCAGTATATGATACATTATTTTCTAGCTCTGAGTCTCTACTTTTATCCAATGTAAAACTTTTTTTTACATTTTTTATATTTTGCTATGTAAGACTGGTGGGTCACATATGGTGTCGTAGTGTCCTGTTCGTCAACTGCAGGATCTCTGAAGTGACCAGTTTGATGCTAACAGTACATGAATGACAGGTCGTCCTTGCCCCTCCTCTCTTTCCTTCTGAGTGAGTGCCGTTGCCAGGGGCCGTAAGGGGAGAGGGTAAGGGAGAGGGAAGGGGGAAGATGACTCATAGCTTCTGACCTACATCCTACTGCTCTCCAGAGTCTCCTCTCTGGTCACATAAATCCCAATCACTAGCCTGGCCAAGACAGAAACTGCCAGCTACCCCTCTTGTGATGGTGCCTCAGTAATGACCACTGAGAACACCGCTGCAGTTGGGATGGGCCAGGTAATAAATCACAAGAATACAGAGAGCATGTTTCGGATGGATTCCAAGAGGCTATTCCAATGCATTTGATTTAAAAAGCTAAAGAAGGGTTCCATGCAATACACTAATTGACTGTTTTTGAAAGACACCCCATTTCTCTTCTCTTAATATATGCCTTTATGCTTAAAGAGAAATATATGATTTTGTTTTACATAGATATAAATCAACACTTAGAGTAGATCCATGACTCTGAAACTCACATCTTCTCACCTCTCATACAACTCATGGTCCTATAGAATGGTGTTGAGCAATTAGTGCTTTTAGAGATCGGTTTGGTTTCTGTTCGAATATAAAAATTGTTATTACGGTTTCCGACTACAAATATTTTTTTCAACATTAAATGCACTATGCATTATGTGAGATGACTGTAACACAGAATAAAACAGTTAATAGAAGTCCCATGATGGTAGTGACATCTCATTACTGCTTATTATTAACCATAGTTTTTTTCACATTACTTTTATTTTATAAAATATTTCAGTTGTGTATAATACATCCGTTTTATTTAATGACTTTATTATTTCATTCCAAGTCATCATCTCATCTCTATAGAGCTGCTGTCTATACTGTCTGACAAAAATCTATATTTTAGTAGTTCTTCAAAGTAAATGAGGTATACTTTTATGACTGTTGAATACCAATTATCAATCACTTAGATCATGTATTTTCAGGTAGAGATACCTCACGAAGCAACTGCTCTCTATCCCTCTTGATCGTGCGTCTTCTGTCTCTTCTCTCCCTCTTCGTGTCTGCCGCACACAGACAGGACTAGTAGGCGCGCAATGGATTATGGTAATTCTAGTTAATTACTACATTTTCCGCGCTAAACTATGTAGAATATTGACCTGTTGGAAACTACAACTCCCTACTTCATCACACAGTTTTGGGCTTGATCTGATTTATCTCTGTAGAAACTGTGCATTGAGATCACAGATAAAAACTTCATGAAAAGGAATTCAAATAATTGAACCGAGCATCATCAATTATTTTTTCTGTTTTTAAACAACTAACCAAATGTTGGTTAATCGGTCAGCACTACATTAGTAGTGTTCTTGGTTCTGCTGTAGAGAGAAAGCCCTGCTGATGTGTGTGTGGGTGTGGAGGCTGCCATGTGTAAAGGAGGATGACAAATGGACTGTCCCCTCAGGGGTGACCTAGGTTTGGGGGGCTGGCCACGCTAGATTTCACTAAGCCAACATCATCTGTCCCATGACTTAGCCCGCCCCAGCTCCTCAGAATGGGTATGTCTGGGTTCAATGTTAACGTCACAGCCCACTGCAGCTAGCTAGCAGCCCCGGCATGACGAGATACTGTAGGATATACTTCTTTACAATGCACCATCACCTAGGATCTAAACTTAAGAGTTGTGAATCTTGTCTCAAGTACCGCAGAACCTATATATATACCATCAAAACCTGTTACTGTGTGTCTGTACACAACAAGGGAGAATCGCAGTCTAGTCAACATAGGAGAGTAATGTCCCACTTGGCGCAAACTGGTTGAATCAATTTTGTTTTAACATAGTTTGTCAACGTATTGTGACGTGGAATCTATGTGGAAAATACATTGGATTTGAAAAAAAGTTATCAATGTAATCTACTCTAAGTGTTCTCTTGAGGGTGAAATTTCAGCCACAGGATTATGTCATCATGGTAACCAAATTTCAACATAGACAAACCTTGTTGAATTTGTATCTTTGAACAACAGATCTTCAACATTATATCCACTATCAGAAAAAATAAACAGTAGGCTGGACAGCACCTCCTACTGGACAAGGGAACTATTTACAGCTACCCTTCAGTCTCCCGGCCTGGGTTTTAACCAATCCCAGCCCTGCTATGACATTTGTCACTGACTATTACCAATGTGCTATGGTGAGAAGGACTGTTGTGCAATCACCACTTCAAAACGAAATAGATTCACTGTTGCTATCGAAGTCATTCCAAAGGGTAGATTTAACAGAGCAAATGAAATGTGAACTTATCACTCATATATCATCAATGACTATATCAATGACTAGGACTATATATCGTTTGCAAAATCAAATCAACAGCTATTGTTTCAATACAACCCAGGGTTCAACAGAAAATAGTCAATATATAGGCCTAGGGTTTCAAGCTTGGTTGATTTCAAATGTAATGATATTTAGTGATGTTGAATTTTGTTTGGTCGTCTACCCAACCAAATATCAACATTTGAAGGAGATGCACTGTATCTTCTACTTGGATAGTTCCATCTGTGCCACTGACTTAGTCTGGCTTTAATTCAAGTTTGTCTACAAATTAATAATTGATATGCTGGATTCACATCTCAACCAAAAAGTCTCCAACTGAACCAAAACATCTAAGTTAAGGAATAGGACTAAATTAAAGTGCATTTAAAGTTTGATTTGATTTTGTCCTATTCTTTAACTTTGATTTTTGGTTGATCGACATGAGTTATTAATTTGTAGACAAACTGGAATTAAAGCCAGACTAAGTCAGATGGAACTATCCAAGCAGAAGATACATCTCCATTAAATGTTGATATTTGGTTGCGTTGTCAAACCAAACACAATTCAATAGTACTTTTGTAATACATTAAATAGCCTAAAGTTAAGGCTATCTTACAAACTAATGTAACATTCACATAAAATGACTAATACATCCATGGCCACATTTTGAGGTTACTGTAACTATAAATGTCTTCTTATGTAATCATATAACGCATGCATGTTCAAGATAGCATATATAGGTCGTCACAGGTCTGTGGAGATCTTCACAATCGCTGTAATAATCTGCGCAGAATCTCGAACGGCAACGATCACTTGCGCCATGTACTTTTATTGTAGTCTTAACAGCAATCAAGGGGCTTCATTTATCAAAGGTGCATGCCCACAAAATTTACTCTAAACCTTGCGTGCGCCAGTTTTTCCGCAAAGGTTGGTATTTATCCATTTTGAACTTGACGGGTAAGTGTGCGCATCTCCACGCAAATCTCAAACCCTGCCTGCGCACAACTACTAGAATGTTGATTAACTGTATTGCAAGCAAATAGGCTTCTTGTTCATTTGGGGGAAATGGGGGTGTTTGATGCACAGGAATTATAACAATGGTAGACTAAGAAAAACATTCAAAACGTAGGCCTAATGATAAAACAGATGCATTTGCCATTGATAAGGAGATCGCATAGCAGCATGTCATCTAATATGTTTATTTTACTTGTATTATATAGGCCTAAATATTAATCATATTGCAGGACATGTCTGCCATTTTCTGACTTAACTGGTTTAAATGATTCCCGCTACACAACAAATAGTAGGCTACCATTTATCAATCGCTGATTTAGTAGTAGGATACCATTCATCGATCGCTCATTCAATAGTAGGCTACCATTCATCGATCGCTCATTGAATAGTAGGATACCATTCATCAATCGTTCATTCAATAGTAGGCTACCATTCATCAATCGCTCATTCAATAGTAGGCTACCATTCATCAATCGCTCATTCAATAGTAGGCTACCATTCATCGATCGCTCATTGAATAGTAGGCTACCATTCATCAATCGCTCATTCAATAGCCAAGCAGGTTCTAAAGTAAATAGACCGGTAGCCTTGGCAGTATGGGTAAGCTACAGTATTGCTGTGTGATAGGATTAGGAGCTTAAAAGTCTAAATTGGGCGGAGGGGTGTTCTACTAAGCGAATTGTTTTAAAATGGTTATACCAAGGATCGTTTAGCTATCTGATTTAGAGTTTTAGGTATATTTTTTGTTGTTGAATGAAACATTGAATTTGGTCATACTACTATTAGCCAAAAGAAATGCATTGAATAACAGATTCATACATGGATTATTATTTTTTTTAATAAAAAAAAGCGAAAGGAAGTCTATTTTGATGTGTCTGTCCTATATCTGAGAGATCGAAGAAATATCAGGAAACTATTTTTTATTTTTCTTGACACATTTAACCCGTTATTTTAGGCACTAAACCACTGCCATATATACTTCCATAAAAGTTTTGAACTGGTACCGGGCTACGTTCAGGAGAGTCTTGTGAAGCAAAACAACCGCCATGTAGGTGTTTGTGAGAGTCTCAGCTTTCCATAGAAGGGTCAAACCGTTCGAACGCTACAGACGTTTGTGAGAAGAGCAATTTTCAGGAAGTCTCGTGGTCTGACAAACACCACTGTAGCTGGGCCATCCTCCACCTCAGATGCAGAATGAGGTGGATTGAGACGCAGCCCATGCAAAAAAAACAGATATTTCTAGCTTAGGAGGGTGTAACGGCTGTCGTCGGGGATAGAGGACCAAAACGCAGCAGGAATGTGGATGCTCATATAGTATTTATTTTTTAAATAAAGAGACCAAAATAACAAAACGAAGAACTCACAAACAACAGAACAGTCTTGTCACGCTCATACAGGCAAAACAAGAAACAATCTCCCACAACACTACACCAAACAATTACCCATATATAGGACTCTCAATCAGAGGCAACGAGAAAGCACCTGCCTCCAATTGAGAGACCAACCCCCCATAAACCTACACATAGAAATACCACAAACCAGAAAGAACATAGAAATACAAAACATAGAACATAGACCAAAACCCGGAAAATAATAAATCAAACACCCTACTACATAAATCACCACCCCGAACCACATAAACAAAATACCCTCTGCCACGTCCTGACCAAACTACAATAACAAATAACCCTTATACTGGTCAGGACGTGACAGAGGGCGACATCATTGCCTAGCCTATTTAAATTCAGAGCCTATAGCAAGACAGGAAATAGAAACACAATCATGCATTGATAACAAAATATTGAACAACAATTTGTCTTTTGCATGGAAGTGTGCACTGCAGCTTTTACTTTTCAATTGTTTCGAAAGGACAATCAATCTAGCAGAATGCGCGGCCAGTGTTTGGCACTCGCTAGGCGGCACGCATTTTTAGTTTGGAAAAGCCACTGCAGCATTTTGCCCACACCTCTACAGAAATGTGATCAAATTTGCCATTGAGCTTTCTTTTAGGAACTACCATGGTCCAGTTCCAACATCATCAAATCATACAGCAAAATTGTTTTTTTTGTTACCATATAAGGTGAATGGAGGGCATTTTCCAGGCAGGGTTGTAGGGCTCGTTTCACGACCACACAAATATAATATGGCTCTTATATATATATATATATATATATATATATATATATATATACTGCTCAAAAAAATAAAGGGAACACTTAAACAACACATCCTAGATCTGAATGAAAGAAATAATCTTATTAAATACTTTTTTCTTTACATAGTTGAATGTGCTGACAACAAAATCACACAAAAATAATCAATGGAAATCCAATTTATCAACCCATGGAGGTCTGGATTTGGAGTCACACTCAAAATTAAAGTGGAAAACCACACTACAGGCTGATCCAACTTTGATGTAATGTCCTTAAAACAAGTCAAAATGAGGCTCAGTAGTGTGTGTGGCCTCCACGTGCCTGTATGACCTCCCTACAACGCCTGGGCATGCTCCTGATGAGGTGGCGGATGGTCTCCTGAGGGATCTCCTCCCAGACCTGGACTAAAGCATCCGCCAACTCCTGGACAGTCTGTGGTGCAACGTGGCGTTGGTGGATGGAGTGAGACATGATGTCCCAGATGTGCTCAATTGGATTCAGGTCTGGGGAACGGGCGGGCCAGTCCATAGCATCAATGTCTTCCTCTTGCAGGAACTGCTGACACACTCCAGCCACATGAGCTCTAGCATTGTCTTGCATTAGGAGGAACCCAGGGCCAACCGCACCAGCATATGGTCTCACAAGGGGTCTGAGGATCTCATCTCGGTACCTAATGGCAGTCAGGCTACCTCTGGCAAGCACATAGAGGGCTGTGCGGCCCCCCAAAGAAATGCCACCCCACACCATGACTGACCCACCGCCCAACCGGTCATGCTGGAGGATGTTGCAGGCAGCAGAACGTTCTCCACGGCATCTCCAGACTCTGTCACGTCTGTCACGTGCTCAGTGTGAACCTGCTTCATCTGTGAAGAGCACAGGGCACCAGTGGCGAATTTGCCAATCTTGGTGTTCTCTGGCAAATGCCAAACGTCCTGCACGGTGTTGGGCTGTAAGCACAACCCCCACCTGTGGACGTCGGGCCCTCATACCACCCTCATGGAGTCTGTTTCTGGCCGTTTGAGCAGACACATGCACATTTGTGCCCTGCTGGAGGTCATTTTGCAGGGCTCTGGCAGTGCTTCTCCTGCTCCTCCTTGCACAAAGGCGGAGGTAGCGGTCCTGCTGCTGGGTTGTTGCCCTCCTACGGCCTCCTCCACGTCTCCTGATGTACTGGCCTGTCTCCTGGTAGCGCCTCCATGCGCTGGACACTACGCTGACAGACACAGCAAACCTTCTTGCCACAGCTCGCATTGATGTGCCATCCTGGATGAGCTGCACTACCTGAGCCACTTGTGTGGGTTGTAGACCCACACAAGTGGGTCTACAATGCTACCACTAGAGTGAAAGCACCGCCATTATTCAAAAGTGACCAAAACATCAGCCAGGGAGCATAGGAACTGAGAAGTGGTCTGTGGTCTCCACCTGCAGAACCACTCCTTTATTGGGGGTGTCTTGCATATTGCCTATAATTTCCACCTGTCGTCTATTCCATTTGCACAACAGCATGTGAAATTTATTGTCAATCAGTGTTGCTTCCTAAGTGGACAGTTTGATTTCACAGAAGTGTGATTGACTTGGAGTTACATTGTGTTGTTTAAGTGTTCCCTTTATTTTTTTGAGCAGTATAGTATATATAGAATATAGAATATAGTAACCTCACTGATCAACCTCTCAACCAAATATTACCCAATTTTCCACGTTGAAATGATGTGGTCTGCCCAGCAGGGTGTCTTACTCTTAAAAAACATCAACATTGCTTTTATTACTTTGAGGTTTTGACCTGAGCTAGGTAAAATGGCTTGTTATAATAAAACAGACAGTACTTAGTACAGCTCATCCTCTCAAACCAATGTCTGTCTGTTGCCATGGTACCCGTCTCAAAGATATGCTTCATGCTCTCGCTCTTTCATCAATGATCAGTTACTCAGACAGACACAATATCTCATATATAATGAGCTTGATATCTATATTTTCACTATAGGTCTACCTACACCACAATTGAGCAATGAGTGCATTCCATTCCTTCAAACAAAACAGCTACAGTAAGCGAGAAGAACAGTTCTTATAGCAGCCGTAAGACAGGTTTTGTCAGCCAGCACATCTGTATGCAGGAGGCAGTGTAAGTACACTTCAGCATCAGCTCTTCCATTATCAGGATCAGGATTGAGTCATCCCTCACAATACCCCTGTCCGCCCGCCCGCATGCACTAAATCATAAAATCACTAAACAGGAAAAGGATGATTATTTTTGGAAGTCGATGACGTCCGTAAGCATACACAAACTCCTCCTGTCATGATTCTAGGCCTTGGGGGTCTCGTATTACCGCATAGTTCTGAAAATCTGCAATTCCCAGGGTGAGTGATGGGCTGAATGAAGTAGTGTGGTACCTATCGTCTATATGACTGACAGTAACTGGTTCTCTTGGATGAAAAGCAATAGAGAGTGAGTCATACTCCCTGCTTAGTGGATGGCAATCTCCCAGAGCCTTGTCTATCAGTGGGCATCAGAGTGCTCAGTACAGACACTCAGCTCAGTACGTCAGAGGAAGTAGGCTGATCTGACAAGATAAGGGCTGCCTCCTAAATTGCATCTTATTCCCTATAGTGCACTACGTTTGACCACAGCCTTTTTTGGCCCTGGTCAAAAGTAGAACGCTATAAAGCGAATAGGCGCCATTTGGGACACAGCCAAGGCATGACAGGCAGGCACCCAGGCTCCCTCACAGCCTCACAGAGGATCTGATCTGATCTGCAAGGGCTTAAGCAGCTGCTGTTGTTAAAACAATCGTTGTCGTGTTGGTGATATTTTTAGAGTGTAATGACTGGACATCCTGTGTCACCACCGGCCGACCCTGACTGTGAACAGCAAACATTGGACATCAATATCCCTGTCAACAGGGCCCGTCACACATCTCTGTTCCATTGACTGATAAGCAGCGAGCGATCTGGTGATCAGACGCTGTGACTCCTGGCTCCTGCCCGTCAAAACCACTGGATATAGACTATTGGTACACACGTCGTCATAGCCACCGGCAACAGGAAGAGGATCCCCGCCCACCTTACTGTCATCATGGCAGCAGCACACCTGTCCTGTTTCTCACATGGACAGACAGAAGTGTCTGCATCCCAAATGGCACACTATTCTCTTTGTAAGGCACTACTTTTGACCAGGGCCCAAACAGCTAGGGTCAAAAGTAGTGCACTACGTAGGGAATAGGGAGACATTTGGGATGCAGCCAGATGGTCTCAGTTAACAGTTGCCTGCCTGGCAGTGACGCCACAGAGGGCACTGCACAGCTGGCCTGTTCTTACAAGCAGCCAAATAGAATACCTACAGCAACACTTACCACCGTAACAGCATTATCCCTGTAGCCAAGAGCAATCCCTACTGAACAGCCCAGTCTCTGTCTCCTGAGTGGTGCTCTACTTGCTGAGAAACTGGCTACAGACTTCCAAGCACTGGAGACAGACCTTTCCTATCTAAATGGTCAGCAATGTTGGACATTTATGCAGACCAAATACTACTTCTTTTTAAGGGACATTGGTAGCATCATGTTAAATTGTCTCTAAATGTCTCTCTGCTCATATGACTAAAGCTGAGACCTTGGGCGCTGTGGCTTGTAGCTGTCATATCTCTGCCGTGGTGCAGAGATGTGGGGTGACGACCCTGGTGATTGAGTCAGCAGCATCAGGGAGCCGACAGAACACTGCTATCACTGCCTTTAGGACTATGCATCTAGAGACTGTCTCCCATGGGTTTCTATGTAATGCAGTGATAGACACTCACCGGACAGTATATTAGGTACACGACCCCGTTCACGTAAATGGTTCACTCCTACAGACAGTGAGTCACATGGCCGTGGCTTGCTATATAGGGGCGGCAAGTAGCCTAGTGGTTAGAATGTTGGACTAGTAACCGAAAGGTTGCAAGATCGAATCCCTGAGCTGAAAAGGTAAAAATCTGTCATTTTGCCCCTGAACAAGGCAGTTAACCCACTGTTCCTAGGCCGTCATTGAAAATAAGAATTTGTTCTAAACTGACTTGCCTAGTTAAATAAAGGTATAAAATATAAAGCAGGCAGACAGGCATTGAGGCATTCAGTTACTATTTGATTTAACGTTAGAAAAAAAGTGTCCTTTGAGCGTGGTACGATCGTCGGTTGCTGACGCGCCGGATCCAGTACCTCAGAAACCACCTCCCTCCTAGTCTTTTCACGCACAACAGTGTCTAGGGTTTACCAAGAATGGTGCGACAAACAAAAAACGGGCTGTTTCTGAGGTAACGGGCTGTTTGTACCATGACCGTAGCGTCGTCCAATCTGCAGCAACTGCGTGATGCCATTGCGTCAGCACAGACCAACATCCCTGTTGGAATGTTTCCGACTAGAATGCCTCAAAGAAGTCAGGTTGTTCTGGAGGCAAAGGGGGGTCTGACCCGGTATGAGATGGGTGTACCTCATAAACTGTCCGGTGAGTATATATTAATTTAATACACAACAGTGGTTTGTAGATATCCACAAATCCATATTATTGACATCATGTTATGTTATCAAAGTATATGTCCATATGGTCTGTATTTCAGAGTATAATTAAGCAATAAGGCCCGAGGGGGTGTAGTATATGCACGACGCAGAGTGCCTGGATACAGCCTTTAGCCGTGGTATATTGACCATATACCACAAACTCCCCAGGTGCCTTATTGCTATTATAAACTGGTTACCAACGTAATTAGAACAGTAAAAATAAATGTTTTGTCATACCTGTGGTATACGGTCTGATATACCATGGCTGTCAGCCAATCAGCATTCAGGGCTCGAACCACATTTTACATTACATTTACATTTTAGTCATTTAGCAGACGCTCTTATCCAGAGCGACTTACAGTAGCGAATACATACATTTCATTTTCATTTCATGCATATATATATTTTTTTTGTACTGGCCCCCCGTGGGAATCGAACCCACAACCCTGGCGTTGCACACACCATGCTGGCGTTGCAAACACCATGCTCTTCCAACTGAGCCACAGGGAAGGCGAACCACCCCGTTTATAATTTTCTATATCTAGCTACCTACATTCATTCTGTCTAACCTGTCTATAGGTGGTAGTGATAGAGTAGCAGTGAGACCGACAGCAGGAACCTACTTGTCTCAGCACCACACATATTAACTAACACGTTTTTTAATATACTTCAGCTCTCTTTCTCCACTAGTATTACAGGAAGGAAGCCGAGTGAGAGGAAGCATATTGGCTTACTCTGAGACAGGAGTGTGGACTAATGCACTAAGTGGACAGAGATGAAGCACAGGTTCTGAGTGGCTGGCTTCCAGAATCCAACAGAGCTGTGTTTTCCAACCGGATCATCGGATCCTGTGGTCAGCTTCAACACTGTTATTCTAATGTGTGAAATGGTTTTCCATCCCCTTTGTTGTACTTCCTGGGAGTTGTGCAACTGTGATAATGTAAACCACGTTGAACAAACATACCGTATTTTAGATGCCACAGAGTGTAGGGAAATATATACAGTATATTGATTCAAGTCTTTTTTACACTCAACCTAACATACAGGCATACAAGACATGAATGTTGCCTCACCATCTCTATCAGTGTGTACCAGTGAGTATGCAGTCAGTCACTATGATGCAGGGAGGGGTCCAGTACTCTGCTATGAGTCACCTGCAGATGAATGACATATCATACACCTCAGGGGTCAAGCATATCACAGTCTCCAGGAAGCAATAGAGGTTGAAAACAGCCCTCACAAACAATAACTGAACGTATAAAACCGTCATTGTTCAGTCAGAATGTCTGCCAGAATGACGACTGTTTGGAATGTTTGAGTCTTTACAATGTCTGGTTGTTCAGAAAGAGAGAGGCATGCAGAATGTTTTCTTGTAAAACGATATATCACCACATCATCGTCATATGGAATGTTAGATATATTATACTGAGAACGGTGTTCTTGGGCTCCGCTCTTCTCTCTTCCTGCACAGCACACATTGTCAGTGACTACTAGCCAGGTGTGAATGAGCTGCAGCAGGACATCTCACTGTCATCCTTCTTCAGGCCAATTTATTTTCACACTAGGGCAAGCATCTCTACTTCTCCAGCCCCTCTTCCAGTCCCTCTGTATGATAGAACAGATTATGTTTCCACAGCTGCAAGTTATATATCCTTCTCTCTCCCAACAGGCAAGTTACGGGATTTTGTGGAAGTGACCTTCTAAAGCACATTCGAGGGATTCCACATTCTAAGAAATGATTGTTTGCCTTATAGCATGATTACTCCAGTCTGAGTGGTGTACTGTTGTCAGTGGGCTCTAGTAGTGAGATTACCCTGCCTTCCTGACTGCTGAGGTCAGGGTTGCGGTCCATGCATGCCATCTTACCACAGGACTGGACAGTCATTAGTGTTGCTTAGAGGGCTGATCCAGCCTCAGAGCTGACCGAAACCCAGCACTTTGTTCACTCCATCTGATGTCCACTGAGGAGACAAGGACAGAGAGAAAAGGCAGGGACTAAGAGAGGAGAGAAGAGAAAGGGGAGAGAGATGAGAAAGCAGAGGAGAGAAAGAGAAGAAGAACTCAATGACGGGAAGAGTGCAATGGACACCATCAAAAAGAGGTGGGGCATTACTTTTCCTTCTGCATTAATTGAACACGACGAGGTCTGAAGAGGAGTGCGACAGCAATCAGGACAAGAGGGAGAGAACCCCAGCCTGGATTATAGGTGTTAGGGGTTACTGTTCTCCGTATGCTGATGAAAACACTACAGTCTCAAAGGGTTTATGTAGATGAAGAGGCTCTAGGAAAGGATGTTGGTCCTCAAAGAGCGAGTTGATTGATTTGAAGAGGCAGGTGATAAGGAGAGCAGGAGAGGCTCTGTCTGCATCCAAAATGGCACCCTGTTCCCAAGATAGAGCCCTACATACACTACCGTTCAAAAGTTTGGGGTCACTTAGAAATGTCCTTGTTCTTGAAAGAAAAGCACATTTTTTTGTCCATTAAAATAACACCAAATTGATCAGTGTAACAGTGCAAGATTAGGTAACTAAGAACTTTTTCCACTTACCCAGAGTCAGATGAACTCATAGATGCAATTTTTATGTCTCTACCTGCAATTTAAAGGAAGTTGAAGGTAGTTTCACAAACCATTGCTAACTAGCGTTAGCACAATGACTAGAAGTTTAGAGGAACAGCTAGCATGCTGTTAGCAATTGCATGCACTATCGCTTTAAAGGTGAAATAAAAAAATAGAAGCACATCTCGACAAAATGTTTTATTCATGTAATCATATTTTTTGGAGTGGCCGCAATGATTCATATTCATATAAAATGAACGATTTTAAATCAATCTATGGCTGTGCTTCCATTCTTACGTTGTATTAGCCTTATGATTGAAGTACTGTAGTCTACATATTTCTTGCATGTCTGTTTATCGATACGTCTCTTTGCATCCATGCAATGTCCATCGGTGTATGTTTGTGTGTGTGCACTTGTGTGTGTGTGTGTGTGTGTTTGTGTGGAATGTCTCTGTTTGTGTTAACGTCGGAGTGTGTGTCTGTGAGTTGGGAGAGAGGGATGCTGCTCTCTCCCATGAAACCCTGGGGAGACGGATGATTCAGAAGTGAGTCAGAGCAGAGCAGCCCCCTGCCCCCCTGCCTCAGCTGATGAAGGGGGGAGGATCCTCTACAGCTGCTCTGTCTGCAGTGCGGTGAAGGGCACAGAGACACAAGGACTTATCATCACACAGACTGATTACCCCTGAGCTGGCTTTCATTCCTAGAAAGTAAGACCCATAACATTTGGTGAAAAGACACAGGATCAAGTCAGTCAATTCTCTGGTCAGAAGCCAAGCTTCTCTTTGCATGATGAATATTTCAGAAGCTGTCCCAAATGGCACCCTATCACCTACAGTACACTACCGTTCAAAAGATTGGGGTCACTTAGAAATGTCCTTGTTTTCCATGAAAACGTACATTAAATGAGTTGCAAAATGAACAGGAAATATAGTCAAGACATTGACAAGGTTATAAATAATGATTTTTAATATAAGTAATAATTGTGTCCTTCAAACTTTGCTTTCGTCAAAGAATCCTCCATTTGCAGCAATTACAGCCTTGCAGACCTTTGGCATTCTAGTTGTCAATTTGTTGAGGTAATCTAAAGAGATTTCATCCATGCTTCCTGAAGTTGGATTGGCTTGATGGGCACTTCTTACGTACCATACGGTCAAGATGCTCAGTTGAGATCCGGTGACTGTGCTGGCCACTCCATTATAGACAGAATACCAGCTGACTGCTTCTTCCCTAAATAGTTCTTGCATAGTTTGGAGCTGTGCTTTGGGTCATTGTCCTGTTGAAGGAGGAAATTGGCTCCAATTAAGCGCCGTCCACAGGGTATGGCATGGCGTTGCAAAATGGAGTGATAGTCTTCCTTCTTCAAGATCCCTTTTACCCTTGTAACGGCTGTCGTGAGAGAGAGTAGACCAAGGTGCAGCGGAGTTAGTGTTCATCATTGAATATTTAATAGCAGAAAGAACACTACACAAAAATAAGAAAACCGACAGCCAAACAGTCCTGTCAGGTGCAAAACACAAACAGAAACAATTACCCACAAAACCCAAAGGAAAAACATGCTCCTTATGTGTGACTCCCAATCAGCAACAACGAACTTCAGCTGTGCCTGATTGGGAGCCACACACGGCCCAAAACAAAGAAATACAAAAAACCTAGAAAACGAACATAGAACGCCCACCCAATGTAACACCCTGGCCTAACCAAAATAAAGTACAAAAAAACCCTCTCTATGGCCAGGGCGTTACAACCCTATACAAATCTCCCACTTTACCACCAGCAAAGCACCCCCAGACATTGCCTCCACCATGCTTGGCAGATGGCTTCAAGCATTCCTCCAGCATCTTTTCATTTTTTCTGCATCTCACAAATGTTCTTCTTTGTTATCTGAACACCTCAAACTTAGATTAATCTGTCCATAACACTTTTTTCCAATCTTCCTCTGTCTAGTGTCTGTGTTCGTTTGCCCATCTTTTCTTTTTATTGGCCAGTCTGAGATATGGCTTTTTCTTTGCAACTCTGCCTAGAAGGCCCACATTTCGGAGTCGCCGCTTCACTGTTGACGTTGAGACTGGTGTTTTGAGGGTACTATATAATGAAGCTGCCAGTTGAGGACTTGTGAGGCATCTGTTTCTCAAACTGGTTAACAATGTACTTGTCCTCTTGCTCAGGTGTGCACCGGGGCCTCCCACTCCTCTTTCTATTCTGGTTAGGGCCAGTTTGCGCTTTTCTGTGAAGGGAGTAGTACACAGCATTGTACAAGATCTTCAGTTTCTTGGCAATTTCTCGCATGGAATGGCCTTCATTCCTCAGATCAAGAATAGACTGACAATTTTCAGAAGAAAGTTCTTTGTTTCGGGCTATTTTGAGCCTGTAATCTAATCCACAAATGCTGATGCTCCAGATACTCAACTAGTCTAAAGGCCCTATTTATTGCTTCTTTAATCTGGACAACAGTTTTCAGCTGTGCTAACATAATTTCAAAAGGGTTTTCTAATGATCAATTAGCCTTTTAAAATGATTAACTTGGATTAGCTAACACAATGTGCCATTGGAACACAGGAGTGATGTGTGCTGACAATGGGCTTCCGTACGCTTATGTAGATATTCCATAAAAAAATCTGCCATTTCCAGCTACAATAGTAATTTATAACATTTGCTGGGCCACCCCAGCAAAGAGCACCTCCAACCCCCCACTGCCTTTGCCACAGCTGCTGTAAAAAAAATCCTAGAGGAACCTTTGATAGGGGAATCCCCATGGTAAAGACACAGTCAGATGGCCAGTTGTCATGACAACAGTTATCTGCTAGAGAGAGAGAGAGACATTGAGAGAGAGCAAGAGAGAGAGAGAGAGAGAGTGAGAAAAAGAGAGAGAGAGAAAGAAAGAAAGAGAGAAAGAGAGAGAGAAAGAGAGAGAGTGCAAGAGAGAGAGAGAGAGAGGCCCCTGGTTCATTCATAGATCTGCAGCTCACATTCAATAATGGAGGACTCAATGGCAAACCTTCTCAAGCAGCCTAATTCATACTCTTTATAGGGGGTAATGGACTTTACAGTGTTCTGCTATTAAAATAACAGCAGAACACTTTAATAGCAGAACACTGTAAAGTCCATTACCCCCTATAAAGAGTATGAATATATATATATATATATATATATATATATAAAAATATATATATAAAAATATGTACAGTATATTAGGCTGTATGTATTTTTAGATAAAGGCCTATTGTAAATGTGTATTGTTGTACTGTCACCATTTTCATTGCAAAAATAAATACAAATACAAGCATAACTTTAAGCTACATATTCATTTGACAGAGGTAAGGAACTGTCCATTGATCAGCACAGCAATTGATAAAATAGGACCATGTTCGCTAAAAAAAAAAGTGGTTCTGAGCTCATGGCAATATTGCACAGGTAGTTAACGGTTACAAGAATCAGGAATGCAGACAGGCTAGCTCATTATGTCTGTATGAGTGACTGTGTCCAACACACCACCACCTGTTGTTATGTTGGACACCTACTGATATGACATTTTCTAAAAAGTATCTCAATCACATGTACTGCTAAAAAAAAGGTTTAGGGAAAAACAGGCAGGCACCACATTACTACACGACAAAACAGCTCACTCAACCAAGCCTGATGGTCTTGTAAGTATAAAAGCAAATCTTGCTTTCATGTATCCCCCCCCCCCATCATATTGGCCGTAAACTTGGAGATATGGTGTGTGGTCCTCCGACTATGACTCGGGAAACGATGCAGTTTATTATGTTACAGATGAAACAGGGTGGTGAAGGTGCAAGATGATGAGCTTGATGCTGCTTTCCAATAAATATCTAGGGTCTTATTCTGGTGACATGATGGTCGATGCTTGACTGCCATTTGACAAATAAAAACATTCTTATCCATAATACTCTCATTCTGTAGACTAGCCTACCCGCACAGCCTACCCACACTGTAGGCCTATCTGCGAGCTACCGGCTGGAGCGCACGTGCCAAAACCAGAGTAGGCACATTTGCTATTTAACGCAACAGTTTTTGTGTCGCACAACTATTGGTAGAGTTCAAAATGTGATGGAAACATTGAACTTTAGATTTTTATTCGGTACATGAAAACTTAAGCAAAAAAGTACATTTTGTCAGGGCCTCCCAAGTGGCTCAGTGGTCTGAGGCACTACAATGCTTGAGGTGTCACTACAGATCCGGGTTCAATCCCGGGCAGCCGGTCGTGACCGGGAGACCCATGAGGCAATGCACAATTGGCCCACTGGCTGGGATGTCCTTCTCCCATCGCGCTCTAGTGACTCCTGTGGCGGGCAGGATGCATTGCATGCTGACACGGTCGGCAGTTGTATGGTGTTTCCTCCGACACATTGGTGTGACCGGCTTCTGGGCAGTGTGAGCAGTGTGTCAAGAAGCAATGTGGCTTGGCAGAGTCGTGTTTCGGAGGATGCATGGCTCTCGACTTTCGCCTCTCCTGAGTACGTATGGGTGTTGCAGAAATGGAACAATTGGATATCACAAAAAGGGGTATACATCATTTTTTTTTAAATAGTATATTTTGTGTGCACTTCGTCATCACGCACATCCTTTTATCCGGGACAAGTCAATTTGATGGAAACACATCTCTGGTGGGAAATTACACATTATTTTTATGCAGATTATAGAATTGGATGGAAACCTAGCTAGAGATTATGAAATATATTCAATAATATGAATAAATAACAAAAGCTTTGTAGACTATGTCACATCCGATATTCATTAACCCAGGGGTCTCCAATCTTTTCTAGCATGAGAGATACTTCAAAAAAATGTAACATGTCGCGAGCTACTTTTTCTAGCTTTCAAATAGGAACATTCTTCTCTTCTCCTCTCCCTTGCAACTCTTCCCCAGGTCCTTAGTGTACAAGATAAAGTAGTGTCAACCCACAAGATGATTATCACATCAGCTGGCTACACACAGCGTGATAAACAAACGTGCAGACCACACAGACAGACAAGAGCAATATTGCTGAAATGAATTGGCATTAATTACAGTATTGTGTTAGGTTTGGCTTTTTAAGACAATAGTGGCCAACCAGGGTTGGGATAATGTCAATGTTGCGTTGATTAGATAGTATCTGGGAGCTTGTGGTGTCTGATACTTGCGAGATTTGTTTATGACAGTTGGCAGTGGAACACGTCAAAATTGCATGTACTTTCAGAATTGTTTGGTGCGCTAGTCATAGGTGGACTGCAACCTACTGGTAGCTCACAATCTACTTGTTGGAGACCCCTGCATTAACCCCTCTATCATCATCATAACTCCAGTGCACCTTGAGAAATGACAATCACTATTATTGAGCACTTGAGAATGGAGCTACAATAACTATCAACCAGAGCATTGAAGCATTTTCCTTATTATGTGGAGTGAACCGTTGTAACAGGAGGGACCATAAATCTAATTCATGGCTGCATGATTCACACAGAGAACAATAAAGCAGCTGGCTGAACCAGCAGGAGCTGCCATCATCCTCTCTCTTTACCTGGTTCTGACCAGTAGCTTCTGACAACTGAGAACCAACCTCCCATGCTAAATAAGAGCAATGGGCGGATTTCTCAATTCCCTTCTCCGGCCATTGTATTGGGCAGTTCAATGGTGAGAAATGTCTCAGTCCCTGGGGCAAAAACATTGTGCTATCCAGGAGCATGAGTACAGGACATCAATAAGCTGCTCCCAAACATTTTAAACCAGCATCAGGAAATTGAGTCTATCATAGTTCATGTGGGATTCAATGACATTATGAAATGCAGCTCAGAACAGCTGAAGATGGATTTTAAAGAACTGATTGGGTCACTACTTGACACCAACAAGCGGCCATAATATCTGGCACTGCCCTCCCTAAATCGTGGCATTGAACAGTTCAGCAGACTTTTAGCCCGCCTTAGCTGGCTACGAGACTATGGCAGCTCTGTGGGTGTAACATTTATTGACAATTTTGATACCTTCTGGAAACAAAGCTTGTATTTTAAGAAGGATGGGATCCACCCAAATCATTTGGGTTCCTAGGTCCTTTCACAGCATTATAAAGCTGCGTTGAGACAATGACTTATCAAGGACCCAAGCCCAGCTCATTTAATCCCTACCATTGTGTCGCTGAGTTGTCATAATGCTTCAGCAAATGTACATTATCCCAGGGGCGTTGGAAGACACAATGTAGGTAACCTAATTTATATTTCTCTTACTGCCCCGAATGCCTCTGCTGATCCCACAGCTATTGTATGCAGTAATCATGTGCCTATGAACCAGAGTTATACTGTTAGCACTGAGGCGGTGTGCCCTAGGAGGAAGTCCACTGTGTGCAGCTCACCCTGCACTAACATAAATAACATGAGCATGTCTACCTCGACTAATCTCCCCAGTAAGGCAATAAAAACAATCAATCATCCCAGAAAAGTGCTAAAAATAGCCCATGTTAACATATGTAGTTTAAGAAACAAGGTTCATAAAATCAATAATTTGCTAGTAACAGATGACATTCATATTCTGACAATCTCTGAAACTCACTTAGATAATACCTTTGATGATACAGTGGTAGCAATACATGGTTATAAGATCTACAGAAAAGACAGAAATACCAAAAGGCCGTTTATATTCAGAACCACGTTCCGGTAAAGCTTAGAGAGGATCTCATGTTAAATACTGTTGAAGTATTATAGCTACAGGTTCAACTGCCTCACCTAAATCTGCTATAGACCACCAAGTGCTAACAGTCAGTATCTGAATAACGTGTGAAATTCTTGATAATGTATGTGATATCAACAGAGAGTTATATTTTCTGGGCGATTTAAATATTGACTGGCTTTCATCAGGCTGCCCACTCAAGAGAAAGCTTCAAACTGTAAAACACTTGATGTCTTGATGTGGCCTCCTTCAACAACGGCTATAAGAGATGTGTCCAAATGTCTTTGGGCTGCTATCTGTTTATGGTCCAGGGTTTCAGTTACACCAAGGCTGTCTGCTGGAGACAAACAAAGTTCATTGCCCTGCCCCACACAGCTGCACACAACATCTGTTGCACAGCTGCATGGAAACCATGGCAACAGCAGCCAAAAGGAGCGTCCGGCTCGTCTGAGAGGAAATAGAAGAGTAGCAGATACAACAGGTACACTCCATTACCCCAGATCAACTTCCTGCCTAGATGGAGAGATGGAATCTATGGGGCTCTGATAATGGTGTATGTCTGGCAAACCAACAAAGAGTCAAAAAGTAAAAGTGAAATGAACACATAAATAGGTTGTTTATTAGCTTGCCTCTATTCTGGGAGTGATGATAGAGAGAGCAGAACTTAGCAGTTTCTTTATTGTTGATAGCCCCGTCTCTCCATCACTGTCCTCCCTAAACCGTCACATTCCAGTCTACCAGTCCTGATAATGGTGCAGTGCTACAGTGAGAAGTAGAAATTAATGGCTGAATTACTTTCTATTTTTCCTTTGCTGCATGAAAAGCAGACAGCACAACAGACTGTACATCTCCTCCCTTGAGCAACACCACAACAAGAAAAACAACAACATAAATCCCATTACCTGGTTTATTTTCTATGCAGCATATGGACTCTCTCCCATTAAACCCAGGCTGATTGAAACCAGCCTGTGTAGTTCTGAACCCATCCACGTTATACATAAACATAGCCCTTCCCTCTGTTTTTGCAATGCTTTTAATAATAGTAATAGATAATGGACAGTCCATTTATGAAAAATGTATAATCATTCCCCCCTATTGTTTATGAAAATGGGTTCTAATGCCCCCCCCCCCCCCCCTGTAAAGGGTCCTATGTGTGGCTGGTGTAGAGAGTCAGGCGCAGGACAGCAGATATGAGTAATTGACGTACTTTACTCAAAATGTAAAATATACAAAGTGTCGTTGTCTTTGGCTATGCCGGATTAAGTGATATGACATGCTATCCTATAAAATCCTTTCTCTGTAATTGATATCCCCTGATTAGCTAATCATGTAAAGTAATTAACTAGAAAGTCGGGACACCACGGAAGAGTGTTTATAGAGCCGTTATCTTCCGAATAAACTCTTAAAAGACTTAGTAATATTTTACATCGATAGCCGTCAATATTAATCGTCACCTTATTCAGTCTCATATGAAAGTTGTAAATTCTTGGTTATCTTCATGAACCCTGGCTAACAAGTTGAATCAGCAATACAAAATTGGGTTTAATTATTTATTTACCAAATACCTAAACTAATCACACAGAATTACATATACACAGAATACAAATTATGTCATACAGAAAACGTCCCTGGTGGACGGAACCTGTATGAGGCTTGTTACACAAAGAGAGGGGGTTGGGCTTGAATGAAAGAGCGAGAAGACTGAGGAACAAAGGGAGAAGCTGCTATGCTATCGTAAATACAGAATCTTATGCATTCTAAATTACCGCCCATTTGGAAAAGGAAAATGCAATAAATATTTACTCTGAGCTGCGTTTCAGTAGGTTGGTCGTAGATGCTGGCCGGGTTGGCCAACAGAGATCTTTCTGTCCTCGGAAGAATGTCTCTGGTGGTATATTGGATACGTTGTAGTATCTTCGTTGTGTGTTAGGCTGGATCCGTCGTCCGTCCTTTCCTAGCCCACGTTTACAGCGGCCGCTGCTAACTCAACAGCTAGGAAGTATCACTTCTGCAGTGAATAAGAGTTCCAAGTTCATACCATTCGCAACCAAAGCTCACGCCGAGGTTGGCTTAGTTCTGTACTTGACATGTGAGTCCTTTTAACGCAGAGGCAGCAGACCACACGTACCCGGAACAGGGTGGTTACCTTTTCGTCAAAGGCTTATATAGTGGAGAGGGAGAAGGGTGTTTCATCGTTTATTACCCATGTCTCTTCATAGGGGCGGGCCACTGATTAAGCAGGGCACTTTCCTTATGAAAACCCAATTCTCTCATTTGGAAGCTAAAATTATATTTAATCTTGTATCAAACATTTAAATTGCACAACAATTCCATGTGAATCTGATAACTGGAATGTGTAGACTTTCCCAGATACAGTTTATGTCGTCCTTGTCATCAGTCATAATGTCTCAGATGACAACCGAACTGACATCCATACTCATTAAGTTCCAACGCATATTTCCAACTGGTTCTATTACCGAAATATGGTTCCTTACCCCCACTTGTTTGATGTTCCCAGACTTTCTATGTTTAACAAGGCTATTCGAGAGTCCTTCAGTAGGGTCAGAGAGAGAGGGGAAGGGAGAAAGGTATTTATGGGGGGTCATAAACCTTACCCACAGGCCAACGTCATGACAAAAATAACAAATACACGCATACCATGACAGACCGAAAATACAATAAACAATCACTCACAAAAACCCATGGGGGAACAGAGGGTTAAATAATGAAACAGTAATTGTGGGATTGAAATCAGGTGTGTAAAACAAAGACAAAACAAATGGAAAATTAAAAGTGGATCGGCGATGGCTAGAAAGCCGGTGACGTCGACAGCCGAACGCCGCCCAAACAAGGAGAGGGACCGACTTCGGCGGAAGTCGTGACACCCCCTCCTCCCCGAATTTTTATTTATCATCACTTTGGCACAAAAATCAAAACCTATGGTTCATGTTTCAAAACTCTAAGCACATTTTCAATTGACTGAGTACAGCAAACAAATTCACAAGTCACTTGTTCACTGCACCAAATCACTCTTCCAATTTGGATACATATTCAATCTAAGTATCTGCTTTTCCAAAATTCTATTCTAATTTGTTAACAATACAAAGAACTTAATCAAACTGCTCAAAACTGATAACTATTGAACCAAAATGATGTAGTGCCTAGTTAATGTATTTAGTTTGATCATTGCTGAACACTGTACATTTCTATAATTTGACCTCATAAATGTATCAATCTGACATACATTTATGGTGGAAGGTAAAACCAAATATGGATCTGGCTGTAAATAATACGTCGTCATTCTCCATCAGCCAATGTGCATCAATAGGACAAAGTTGTAAGAGTCAATCTATATTCTACCATTTGGAATTATACATGTAGTGTAGTGTACAATGCACTGCTGAAATACCTGGGTTGAATATGACAATATGTGCCACTCATTATCTGTATTATTACACTGTAAGTTGATACATTTCAAGCAGAGGGACAGGTGATAATGTATCAGTTGACAAGTCACGTAAAGAAAAGGTGGTCTTGTACAATGTTACATGGGGCAGAAATTGCATAAAACACCGTACTACGTTTATAAAGCAGTCAACTGCTTTACATTACCCCCATTTCTGATGATTTATCCGACGCATGTACTGTATAAGGATAATGAAACTGTAGGACCGACATATTTCTTAACTTGCTCACAACCTATCATTGGATACAAATTCTACAAAAACTGTTCATGTCAAGTTACAGTCAACACTATGGGAAAGGATACCGTTTTTTGTTGTTGGTCGGTTTGATGCAATTTCCACAAGGATGTCGAGCATTTTCACCACTCCTAGTCCAAAACTCAAAACAGATCATCCAAAAGGCAGTTGTTTGAAAACGCTAAGCACAATTTCAATTGACTAAGAAAAACACACAAAATCATAGTTTCATCAAACTTAAGTGTTTCATCTAGAAATCCATGTTTCACATTACAATACATGTTCATATAAAGACATTGCCTTTCACAATGCAATTCTCACATTACATTTGGTCCCGCTTTAAATTAAGTGCAGCTTATAAAGCCTTCATAAACACTACAAATCATCTATAACCGTATGTCATGCTTTATAAAGGGTTCATAAATGTGGCATAACTGTGTGAAATAACCACCAATGTCAAATATGACATAAACCTGTGCTTTATAAAGGGTGGCATAAGCACCGCTTAATAAAGGCCTAATAAATCATATTAAATGAAGGCTTCACAAAGCCCTGTTACAAGTATTCAGACCCTTTACTATTTGCTACATCTCTGGAATATATGATAAAGGATTTACATGCAAGACAAACACATCAAATACATTTACTTTTTGGCCTAAATGAAAAACAGGTTTGCATCAAATCCAACGCAACACAATACCAAGTGAAACCTTCTGTATTTTCATGTTTTGTGGTGGCATCAAGTTATGGGTATGCTTGTTACTGGCAGGGACTGGGGAGTGTCTCAGAATCAACATAAATATTAAAGGAGCAAAGAGGAAAAGCTGTCTCAGTATTATGCCAAACAAACCCTGGGATAGAGTTTTATTTTTCAGCGGGACCATTACACAAATGTTAATGCCAAAGACACACCGGAATGGCTTTCCAAGAGGTGTTGAGTGTTCCTGAGTGGGTTAGTCTCAGAACTGACTTAAATCTGCTTGAGAATCAGAGAGGTTTGAATATTGCTGTCCGTCAATGATTGCCTGCCGAATTTACTGAGCTTGAGCAATTTGGAAAAATGTTGCCCTAAGATTTGTGAAAAGTTGGTAGAATCTTATTCAAAATGATTTATAGCTGTAATGGATGCCAAAGGTGCTTCCACCTAGTATTAACCCTGGGTTGTGAAGACACACACAATCAACACATCTTCGTTTTCGTATTATTAATTAGGAAAATGTTCTATTATTTTTCTTCCCCTCTGGAATGGTGGAGTAGGTTGTGTAGATTGGTAAGAAAGAAAAATCTAACGTAATCCTTTTTACATGTAATATTAAATGAGAAAAATGTGAAGACTGTGCCAGGGGTGTAGACTTTCACAAGCGTCTGTATATCTAGGGGATTCATCTTAATCTCTGTTCTATGGGAGAGGCTTATCATGAGAACAACTGAGTATCAGAGATAATATTGATAAGGCTGTCAATGCTTAGAGCCCAAGGATCTGGTAAGAGACAACATACAGTCATACAGTTAGTCATACAGTCATAACAGGGTTAGAGTGAAATTATGTGGTAACACTGTGATAATGTCTGATAAGTGCCTGATAACAACGTGTGAAATTCATACCATAAAATGATACATCAGTAACACGGTAGGTGCTCTGATGATGATGATGATGAGGGGGTCGGTGAGAGAGAGAATAACAGAAGGATAGAAAGGTGGAGAGAGTGAATCAAACTGGCCTCATTGTCAGTCGGAAGCCCACAGATGCTTCCCACTGCTGCAGGGTATGATGCATGATGAGACCTGGCCTGGCTGCCCTGTATGAGGTCACAGTGAGTGGCAGTTCACTTCCTGTTCCCATATCACCAGCTGTGACGGCCTCTGCTGGGGGCAGGGAATCAGACCACTGAGAGGGGATGACAGGTTGGGGGGGTGGTAGCAGAGCTCAGTGAGAGGAGAGAGGCCTGGGGACGGCACGGAGTGGGGGTTGGGATGGGGGTGGGCAGTGGTGGACCCTCCAGGGAAAATTAGGCCTCCATCTGCCGGTGGGGAAAGTGAACAGGAAGAGAGAGTTTTTACACGCTGTTCTGTTGATTAGCCATGGGCATCATGCTCTATGCTATACTGCAGCAGTGTAGAAACGACTAGAGAGACTCACTCACTGCACCCAGGCATTTGAAGCTAGTTGACTCATGGCTAATCAACAGATTACCATGGTTGACTCATATTTCCCCTCCCCTGTAGTACTTCTGATTCATCTAAAGAAAATGAAGGACAGTGTTCTGCTATTATTTGAGTCAACATGACAATTTGATAAATATGTGGAGGAAAATTATTGGAGAGAATATTGAATGTATATGATTAGGGATGGTATGATTTTCCTCTTGACAGAACCCATATTTTCTATGTATGAGACGTGTGGAATTGTTAAGGACATACAGTATAAACAGTCCACAATGGGTTGTTGTCACCTAAATTGGGGAGGACGGGCTCGTGGTGACGGCTGGAGTGGAACAGGTTCAAATACACCAAGTGTGGATTCCATTTTGCTCTGTTCCAGACATTATGAGCCGTCCTCCCCTCAGCAACCTCCACTGATACAGAGGGGTCCAAAATTAATAACACTTAGTGTGTCTGCTACCTTGAATACGGATAATCCTGAATCAATCGCAAATAATTATAAGAGATAGAATTCTGAGGGTCAAAGATCATAACCACAAGACATACTAAGTTAGCATGTCTTGGAGGTATGATCTTTGACCCTCTGTAACTTTCTCACTGATCATTATTAATGATTAATTCAGGATTATCCGTAATCATGGTAGAATTAACATGAATGTATAAGTGTTAAGAAATCTATTCTATTCTCAAAATGACACTACATTATTTACCATACATTTCTATTGGGCACAAAATTATCTGAAAAACAACCAAAACGAACTGCAAATGTATCCAAGTTTGTGGAGTCACAAGCTTGATGTAGTCATTGCGTGCTAGGAATATGCGTGCTAGATGTTATTGCGGGTGTAGCGAAATGCTTGTGTTTCTAGCTCCAACAGTGGAGTAATATCTAACAATTCACAACTGTCACATTGATATAAAGTATTTGGAGACAGGCGCAGGAATACACAATAGGGTTTTTTAATACACCCCCAAAAAATACTTAGACAAAAACACTGGGCTGTACCCAAACAAAAGAGCGATGGTAAACCTTGTTGAACGACACAGGATGATACAAGTAATACACAATATATAAAGCACGCAGCATAACAGCTGCACCAACGCATAGGTACTCACACGACCAACGGACATGGGAACAATAATCGACCCACCAATGGAAACCAAAGGGAACATATATACAAATACTAATCAGTGGGAATAAGGGACAGGTGCGCGTGATGAAAGTTCCGGAGGGATCCGTGACAACAACAATGCTCACAAATGTAAACGTACAGGTATGGAATTAAGAAATATATAATATTAGGAGGAGCAATGTCAGAGTTTGGAGCATAAATACACATATATAAACACACACACACACACACACACACACACACACACACACACACACACAGAACCAGTTCTACATTGTAGAAACATAGTGAAGACATCAAAACTAGTCAAAAGTAGTCAGCCTTTGCCTCGATGACAGCTTTGCACACTCTTGGCATTCTCTCAGCCCGCTTCATGAGGTAGTCACCTGGAATGCTTTTCCAACAGTCTTGAAGGAGTTCCCACATATGCTGAGCTCTTGTTGGCTGCTTTCCTTCACGCTGCGGTCCAACTCATCCCAAACCATCTCAATTGGGTTGAGGTCGGGTGATTGTGTAGGCCAGGTCATCTGATGCAGTACTCTATCACTCGCCTTCTTGGTCAAATAGCCCTCATACAGCCTGGAGGTGTGTTTTGGGTCATTGTCCTGTTGAAAAATAAACGATAGTCCCAATAAGCGCAAACCAGATGAGATGGCGTATCGCTTCAGAATGCTGTGGTAGCCATGATGGTTAAGTGTGCCTTGAATTCTAAATAAACCAACAACAGTGTCACCAGCAAAGCACCCCCACACTATCACACCTCCTCCTCCATGCTTCACGGTGGGAACCACACATGTGGAGATCATCCATTCATCTACTCTGCGTCTCACAAAGACACGGCACATGGAACCAAAAATCTCTCTTCTGTATACCAACCATACCTTGTTACAACACAACTGAGTGGCTCAAACCCATTAAGAAGGAAAGAAATTCCACAACTTTTAACAAGGCACACCTGTTAATTGAAATGCATTCCAGGTGACTACCTCATGAAGCTTGTTGAGAGAATGCCAAGAGTGTGCAAAGCTGTCATCAAGGCAAAGCATGGCTACTTTGTAGAATCTCAAATAGAAAATATATTTTGATGTTTTAACACTTTTTTGGTTACTACATGAGTCCATATGTGTTATTTAATAGTTTTGATGTCTTCACTATTATTCTACATTTTAGAAAATGGTAAAAATAATGAAAAACCATGGAATGAGTAGGTGTGTCCATGCTTTTGACAGGTATTGTATGTGTGTGTGTGTGTGTGTGTGTGTGTGTGTGTGTGTGTGTGTGTGTGTGTGTGTGTGTACATAATGTGCATTCGGAAAGTATTCAGATCCCTTTACTTTTTCCACCTTTTGTTATGTTACAGCCTCTTTCTAAAATTGTTTAAATAGTTTTTCCCCTTCATCAATCTACACACAATACCCTATAATGACAAAGGAATAACTGTTTTTTGGACATTTTTGCATATTTATTCAAAAAAAACTGAAATATCACATTTACATAAGTATTCAGACCCTTTACTCAGTACTTTGTTGAAGCAACTTTGACAGCGATTACAACCTCGACTCTTCTTGGGTATGACGCTACAAGCTTGGCACACCTGTATTTGGGGAGTTTCTCACATCCCTTGACTTCTTTGGTGGATGTGTTGTTACCTCCCCTTACCACCTGGGGACAGCCCGTCAGGAAGTCCAGGATCCAGTTGCAGAGGGAGGTGTTTAGTCCCAGGGTCCTTAGCTTATTGATGAGCTGTCTTTTTTGACTGTCTTTTTTTGCCATTTATGAATGTGTTATTAAGTGCATTTCTATGGAATATAGTAGTAAAGGCCAAATTCAATATTTTATCAAATAGCGTTTAAATAAATATATTTTTTGAGTCTAAAGTGGTCCTAAAATTCTAAATGAAATAGCAAAATGATCCATGGTATGACCACAAAACAATTCCATATGTAAGCTTAGAACCAACTGAGCTAAAGAGGACCACTTTTCTAAGTTAAATCCTTCAGAAGAGAACAAGATAAGCTCACAATATAGAAGTTCCTCCTATAAAACTATAATGCCAGATGGCAGCTCGATTGACCCAGGAAAAGTATGTGATCATCAGCATAATGGAAACTTTCATTTCGATCTCAACATCCGATCATGGCAAAAGCATCAAATCCTTACATTACAAGGGGTATATTCTAAAGGTATTAGAGAAGACAGAGAGAGAGAGAGATAGAAGGGTAATATTCTAAAGGTATTAGAGAAGACAGAGAGAGAGAAAGGGCAATATTCTAAAAGAGAGCGTAATGATTAACTCCAGCTGCAGTCTGGCTAGCGGCACGGACAGCGGCACACAGACAGGGACAAGACACTCAGGCCCAGAGCGTGCCTTCACTGAGAAGTCATTGCCTTTTGTTTTGCTATGTTATGATGCACTGTTTTGATGCACTGTTTGAGAGGAAAAGTGAATTATGCTACTGTAAAAGCAATAAGAGAAGAGTTTCTGTGTAAAGTCCTCACCTTCCACCCTAACTCTCTGGCAGGAAGTCCTCTGCAACACTTCCGGGTCGCTTTAACGGCGTGGCTGATGTACATGGCAGCGTAACCCGTGGGAATGTGGAAGCCTCCCAGAGTAGTGTCCTTTGGAGAGAATCAAACAGTAGGAGATTGGCATTGAGTTGTGAGGGCAGTAATTTGACTATAACTCAACATCAGTGGCTGCTTTTCCTAGAAATCCTAGAGACATGAACATGGCAGGAACAAACTGAGGTATTTAATTATAGCAACATACATTTGGTATGCAATCAGTAATCACTCTTAATGACTAGTGTTCCACTGGCACAATACCGAGAGAGAATTCCGAGGAAGAATTCCTTCTTCCTCTCCTCTGTCCCTCTTGCATTAACTCAATTAGAGGCAGTGGGGGGTTTGTTAAAGCATTAAGTCCATCACAGAGAGGCACTGATGTGTCATTATAGAGAATCTGCTTCCTGTTTACCAGCAGGAGATAGAGAGAGCCTCCTCTTAGAGCAGAGCAGAGAGCATGTCTACAGGTCACACACACACACACACACACACACACACACACACACACACACACACACACACACACACACACACACACACACACACACACACACACACACACACACAGGCTTTGAAAAACATTGCTTAATGTGTCACCACTCTGCAGAGTGCTAGACAAAACCCTTTTCTGAATACTGATCCTTGTTCTCTGAAAGGAATACTGACCATGGTACAGTGACAGAGAATCTGGGTTAATATGATTCTAATACAACTATTTGAAGACTGGGAAAATAGATTTTATTCCAATGAACTATCAAAAACCGAGTGGGAAAAAATCTCCTCAATGTGTACACTAGTTCTATGGTTTAGTGGAAGTCTAAAAGGGAAGCTAGCTAATGACCTCACATATTTAGGATGTCTGTATTCGTGATCCCTGGCATTTAAAGATGGCTGATTGAAGCTGAGGAGCTACAGTCTTGTATCACAGGTCCCTGGTAGACTACAACCCCTCATCAGGTCTAGTACTTATTCCCAGTGACACGCACATCCTGCTACCAGGCAGTGAGGCAGGCAGCAGGCCAGATGTGGACGTTTTATGTATAACCACATTAGCAGACAGCATATGGGCCCACCTGGCCGGGGCTCTGGGCACAAAGTTCTGAGGGAAATAAATAAAACCCAACATGGGGCAGAGATGGGTCTGGATCGCAACAGTTGCTGTCTCGACTCCATCTCTGATCATAGGCTGGCACAAAGGTGATGCAGCAACTGTCACGGAATATAAAGTCTTCTACGGGTTCCAGAATGAAGTGTGAGAGTCCAAGAGTCCAGGGCTAAGTGAATGAGTGCCGTGGCATAGCTAGAGTAGGAAAGAAAGAGTCCAGCAATAGTCTGTCAGTGTTAGTGGAAACTAGCTCAGCCACATCATCCCCAGTCAGGTCATTGTAGAGAACAGTAAGACTCACTGACCTCAGAGTTAATATTCCACCAGCAAGCGACAACAGGACAGGCTTAAAATGCCGCTGCACACTCCCTCGTTCCATTTGAGAGGATTACTCACGTCTTTCCGACAGCTTGGGAATCTTAATCCGCCACCTTAATGATGCCAGGTGAGGCCTTGCGGCTCTGATGCCTGGCTGGCTGCCTGGGTCTTGGTTAAAGTACTCTATCTTTCTCTCACTCTCTCTCTCTCTCTCTCCCTAACCTACTTTTGTCTTCTCTCTGTCTCTCCCTCCCACTCTCTCTCACTTTCCTTCTCTCTCACTCTCCTGGTATTGTTATTGTTGTGGCGGAGCTGCTTTTCCTCAGGTGAGGGGAGGGCATGACGAAACTCCCTCCATCCATGACAAACACCCCCAACTCCAGCCCTGCATCATCAGTGTTTACGCCTCAATCAATTACCCATCATAACCTGGGTGTGTAAGTATGCATTATTCATCCACCTGCCGAGAGGGGGGAGGTCTACTGGGAGCTGGGTTCCTCTCCTCCCCCACCTCTCCCTTCCTCCTTCTCCATCCTCCCCTCTTCTCCCTCTCTCTCTCCAACCTTTCCCTCTCTCCATCCTCTCCCTATAGATCCTCTCCTCCATCTCACTCTCTATCCTCCTCTCCCGACTCCCTCTCTCTATCCTTCCTCGCTCTATCCTCCCCTCTTCTCCCTCTCTCTCTCCAACCTTTCCCTCTCTCCATCCTCTCCCTATAGATCCTCTCCTCCATCTCACTCTCTATCCTCCTCTCCCGACTCCCTCTCTCTATCCTTCCTCGCTCTATCCTACCTCTCCCTCTTCCATCTCTCTATTCCTCTCTCTCCATCTCCTTTTCCATCCTCCCCCCGTCTCCCGACTCCCTCTCTCTATCCATCATCTCCCTCTCCATCCTCCCCTCCCGACTCCCTTCCTCTATCCTCCTCTCCCTCGCAATCCTCACTCTCTCCATCCTCCCCTCCCCACCCTGACAGTTGACTCTGTACGACAGATTCATATTCATGAGCTATTAGGATTAAATGTGCATCTATTACCACCTGTTTGGGTCTGATTAATCTCAACACTTGTAAATGTTTTTTCTTGCTCTTAGTTGTGTCGGCGCCTCACTGGCTGGTTGAAGTCCCAAGCCACTTCTAATTAACGACATCTCCAGGTCAGGACTCACACAGGGAGAGATCTTACATCAGTCCAATTGACTAAGAGTTTTTCCTAATAAAAAAAATACAACTTTAATTGAGAAAGATTGTACTAACTATACACACTCACTCAGTGTTAAAAAATATGAAAAAAACATTACGCAACATCCTAGCACACAGTTTAAGCCATTGCAAATGCAAGCTATTACTTTTTCCACTCGCACAGCAAACACAAGAGGGTCAATCAATTTAAGCCCAATCAATTCCCCTCATGGGCTGTAGTTGATGCGTAAACAGGCATGAGGTCACACAATTCCAAGATTGACGTCATCAACTGGACCATAATGAATTGGCGATGGGAGTAAGACAAGAATCTATTGGCTGACAGCTCTACTACTAAAAACATCCATAATACGATATTCAATAACTTATTTTTAGTCACACAATCCATACATTTCAGCAACTGCATCATAAACACTGACTGGGATGTAGGAGGCCTGCTTTGATTAATACCCTTCCTGTTATCAGAGATAACATACATTGGGATGGGATGAAAAATACAAATAGAGTTGATATCTGTATACTCATGACGTATCATTGTAAACAACTTAGACAGAAAGTAATTGTCCCTGCGTGACACAGGGAGATCCCAGTTGGCTATAATATGTCTAGGAAAAGACATGATGTTCCCTTTACATTCAGACTTCTATAGAGCCGTGGGCATGCTACTCCCCCTAGAGCTCAGACCATGAATGGACAGAGGGAGCTGAGATAACAAGCAATGTAGTGGACTCACCTGATTGGCTATTCAGAGAGAGGGGGAGAGAGAGGAAGAGAGAGGGGGAGAGAGAGAAAAGAGGGGGGAGAGAGAGACAGGGGAGGAGAGAGAGCGAGAGAGAGTAAGTGATAGAGTATTGAGAGACAGTGACGATGAAAGTGAGGAGAGAAGACCCACTACATGTGATCACAAGGTATGTGTCCATGACAACATGTTTATGGATTCACCCCTGTCTCTCACACTCCAGCTTGTCTTTAATGATGTCCATGAGCTTGTCTTTAGCCTCCAGTGCTGTGCAGAAGCCAGATATGAGATGATCCCTGTAGGGGAAGGACAGGGGGTTGAAAGGTCAACGGTCACATTCTGATAAAATAATAACCTGTATGTGCTTTGAAACAAAGTGAGACTAAAATATGGTGTTAAATTGTTTATATGTAGAAATTGTGGTTGTGGTTATTCCCTGAGGCCCAGTGTGAGCAGCATGTCTATGAGGGGTAAATCTACAGTATAGGTCGCAGAGGCTAATCTCACCATGCCAGTGTAGGGTAGCGAGCCTGTAATTTCACTGTGCCAGTGTAGGGTACCGAGCCTGTAATCTCACTGTGCCATTGTAGGGTACCGAGCCTGTAATCTCACAGTGCCAGTGTAGGGTACCGAGCTTGTAATCTCACAGTGCCAGTGTAGGGTACCGAGCCTGTAATTTCACTGTGCCAGTGTAGGGTACCGAGCCTGTAATCTCACTGTGCCAGTGTAGGGTACCGAGCCTGTAATCTCACTGTGCCATTGTAGGGTACCGAGCCTGTAATTTCACTCTGCCAGTGTAGGGTACCGAGCCTGTAATCTCACTGTGCCATTGTAGGGTACCGAGCCTGTAATCTCACTGTGCCATTGTAGGGTACCGAGCCTGTAATCTCACTGTGCCAGTGTAGGGTACCGAGCTTGTAATCTCACTGTGCCAGTGTAGGGTACCGAGCCTGTAATCTCTCTGTGCCAGTGTAGGGTACCGAGCCTGTAATCTCACTGTGCCAGTGTAGGGTACCGAGCCTGTAATCTCACTGTGCCATTGTAGGGTACCGAGCCTGTAATCTCACTGTGCCAGTGTAGGGTACCGAGACTGTAATCTCTCTGTGCCAGTGTAGGGTACCGAGCCTGTAATCTCACTGTGCCAGTGTAGGGTACCGAGCCTGTAATCTCACTGTGCCATTGTAGGGTACCGAGCCTGTAATCTCACTGTGCCAGTGTAGGGTACCGAGCCTGTAATCTCACTGTGCCAGTGTAGGGTACAGAGCCTGTAATCTCACTGTGCCATTGTAGGGTACAGAGCCTGTAATCTCACTGTGCCATTGTAGGGTACAGAGCTTGCAATCTCACTGTGCCATTGTAGGGTACAGAGCCTGTAATCTCACTGTGCCAGTGTAGGGTACCCAGCCTGTAATCTCACTGTGCCATTGTAGGGTACCGAGCCTGTAATCTCACTGTGCCAGTGTAGGGTACCGAGCCTGTAATCTCACTGTGCCAGTGTAGGGTACAGAGCCTGTAATCTCACTGTGCCATTGTAGGGTACAGAGCCTGTAATCTCACTGTGCCATTGTAGGGTACAGAGTTTGTAATCTCACTGTGCCATTGTAGGGTACAGAGCCTGTAATCTCACTGTGCCAGTGTAGGGTACAGAGCCTGTAATCTCACTGTGCCATTGTAGGGTACAGAGCCTGTAATCTCACAGTGCCAGTGTAGGGTACCGAGCCTGTAATCTCACTGTGCCAGTGTAGGGTACAGAGCCTGTAATCTCACTGTGCCATTGTAGGGTACAGAGCCTGTAATCTCACTGTGCCATTGTAGGGTACCGAGCCTGTAATCTCACAGTGCCAGTGTAGGGTACCGAGCCTGTAATCTCACAGTGCCAGTGTAGGGTACAGAGCCTGTAATCTCTCTGTGCCAGTGTAGGGTACCGAGCCTGTATTCTCACTGTGCCAGTGTAGGGTACAGAGCCTGTAATCTCACTGTGCCATTGTAGGGTACCGAGCCTGTAATCTCACTGTGCCAGTGTAGGGTACAGAGCCTGTAATCTCACTGTGCCAGTGTAGGGTACCGAGCCTGTAATCTCACTGTGCCAGTGTAGGGTACAGAGCCTGTAATCTCACAGTGCCAGTGTAGGGTACCGAGCCTGTAATCTCACTCTGCCAGTGTAGGGTACCGAGCCTGTAATCTCACTGTGCCAGTGTAAGGTACCGAGCCTGTAATCTCACTGTGCCAGTGTAGGGCACCGAGCCTGTAATCTCACTGTGCCAGTGTAGGGTACCGAGCCTGTAATCTCACTGTGCCAGTGCAGGGTACCGAGCCTGTCATTTCACTGTGCCATTGTAGGGTACCGAGCCTGTAATCTCACTGTGCCAGTGTAGGGTACCGTGCCTTTAATCTCACTGTGCCAGTGTAGGGTACCGAGCCTGTAATCTCTCTGTGCCATTGTAGGGTACCGAGCCTATAGTTTCACTGTGCCCGTGTAGGGTACCAAGCCTGTAATTTCACTGTGCCAGTGTAGGGTACCCAGCCTGTAATCTCTCTGTGCAGGTGTAGGGTACCGAGCCTGTAATCTCACTGTGCCAGTGTAGGGTACAGAGCCTGTAATCTCTCTGTGCCAGTGTAGGGTACCGAGCCTGTAATCTCTCTGTGCCAGTGTAGGGTACCGAGCCTGTAATCTCACTGTGCCCGTGCAGGGTACCGAGCCTGTACTCTTACTGTGCCAGTGTAGGGTACCGAGCCTGTAATCTCACTGTGCCAGTGTAGGGTACCGTGCCTGTAATCTCACTGTGCCAGTGTAGGGTACCGAGCCTATAATTTCACTGTGCCCGTGTAGGGTACCAAGCCTGTAATTTCACTGTGCCAGTGTAGGGTACCCAGCCTGTAATCTCTCTGTGCAGGTGTAGGGTACCGAGCCTGTAATCTCACTGTGCCAGTGTAGGGTACAGAGCCTGTAATCTCTCTGTGCCAGTGTAGGGTACCGAGCCTGTAATCTCTCTGTGCCAGTGTAGGGTACCGAGCCTGTAATCTCACTGTGCCCGTGCAGGGTACCGAGCCTGTACTCTCACTGTGCCAGTGTAGGGTAGTGAGCCTGTAATCTCACTTTGCCAGTGTAGGGTCCAGAGTGCTGTAATCTCACTGTGCCAGTGTAGGGTACCGAGCCTGTAATCTCACTGTGCCAGTGTAGGGTACCGAGCCTGTAATCTCACTGTGCCATTGTAGGGAACCGAGCCTGTAATCTCACTGTGCCAGTGTAGGGTACTGAGCCTGTAATCTCACTGTGCCAGTGTAGGGTACCGAGCCTGTAATATCAATGTGCCAGTGTAGGGTGCCGAGCCTGTAATCTCACTGTGCCAGTGTAGAGTACCGAGCCTGTAATATCAGTCTGGGTTCACGTTCAGGAACAACCCTAACACCAGCTTTGTCCACAGCTGTTTAAACAAGGGGTACACGCCACAAGAAGTGGTAGTCAGAGAAGTGAACAAAACATACATTTCTGGTATGGTCCTGCCGGTGTATTTTGAGTAAGACTGCATGAAGGATGTGACTGGGGGTTTAAAGGGTTCTTACGTTGCAGAAAGACCCTATAATCCCTTTTCACAAACACTGTGCAGGAAAGAAAAACTGCGAAACAAGCACTGTTAGCCTAAATTCATGTCTATTTGTAATGACATTTTCACCCTGTCTTACCCAAGTCTTTACCTGTTGGTGAGATCAGACCCTGAGTCGAGCCAATTTCCTGTGAAGAGGTTGGTGACAGACAGATGCAGCAAGCAGGCCTCCTCACATGAATTAAAAACCACAGAATACAACGGACAACATTACGGAGCTGCTCATAGTATATGAGAAATAAAGAAACACTGTACAATGACTCCATCTATTGGTCTAAATAAGGAATATTTTGCTTGTTTGCTTTTCAACTTCTGATAAATGAATGAAACAAGCAAATAGTGTAGAGGCCTGAAGCAGCTTTACCCTCTATGTTGTGATTATTGAATTGTTCTCTCTATAACCTGTTAATTCATATGCCTTGTGACGTGATATATACAGTGCGATCAGAAAATGTTTAGACCCCTTGACTTTTTCCACATTTTGTTACGTTACGGCCTTATTCTAAAATGGAAACAATTATTTTTGTCCCTCATCAATCTACACACAATACATCATAATGACAAAGCGACAAGAGGTTTTTTAGAAATTTGTGCAAATGTATTAAAAATAAAAAACATAAGTATTCAGACCCTTTGCTATGAGACTGAAAAATTGAGCTCAGGTACATCCTGTTTCCATTGATCATCCTTGAGATGTTGCTACAACTTGATTGGAGTCCACCTGTGGTAAATTCAATTGATTGGACATGATTTGGAAAGGCACACATCTGTCTATATAATGTCCCACAGTTGACAGTGCATGTCAGAGCAAAAACCAAGCCATGAGTTTGAAGGAATTGTCCATAGACCTACGAGACAGGATTGTTTCGAGGCACAGATCTGGGGAAGGTTACTTAAACATTTCTGCAGCATTGAAGGTCCCCAATAACACAGTGGCCTCCATCATTCTTAAATGAAAGAAGTTTGGAACCACCAAGACTCTTCCTAGAGCTGGACACCTGGCCACACTGAGCAATCGGGGGAGAAGGGCCGTGGTCAGGGAGGTGACCAAGAACCTGATGGTCACTCTGAAAGATCTCCAGAGTTCCTCTGTGATGATGGGAAAAACTTCCAGAAGGACAAGCATCTCTGCAGCACTCCACCAATCAGGTCTTTATGGTAGAGTCGCCAGATGGAAGCCACTCCTCAGTAAAAGGCACATGACAGCCCGCTTGGAGTTTGCCAAAAGACACCTAAAGGACTCTCAGACCACGAGAAACCAGATTCTCTGGTCTGATGAAACCAAGATTGAACTCTTTGGCCTGAAGGCCAAGCGTCAAGTCTGGAGGAAACCTGGCACCATCCCTTCGGTGAAGCATGGTGGTGGCAGCATCATGCTGGGGGGGATGTTTTTCAGTGGCAAGGACTGGGAGACTGGTCAGGATCGAGAGAAAGATGGACGGAGTCAAGTACAGAGAGATCCTTGATGAAAACCTGCTCCAGAGTGCACAGGACCTCAGACTGGGGCAAAGGAGGTTCACCTTCCAACAGGACAACGACCCTGAGCACACAGCCAAGACAACGCAGGAGTGGCTTCAGGACAAGTTTCTGAATGTCCTTGAATGGCCCAGCCAGAGCTCGGACTAAACCCAATCGAACATCTCTGGAGGGACCTGAAAATAGCTGTGCAGCGACGCTCCCCAGCCAACCTGACAGAGTTTGAGAGGATCTGCAAAGAAGAATGGGAGAAACTCCCCAAATACAGGTGTGCCAAGCTTGTAGCGTCATACCCAAGAACACTCAAGGCTGTAATCGCTGTCAAAGGTGCTTCAACGAAGTACTGAGTAAAGAGTCTGAATACTTAAGTAAATGTGATATTTCATTCAATTTTTTACATTTGCAAAAATTCTAAAAAACAGTGTTTGCTTTTTCATTATGAGGTATTGTGTGCATATTTACGCCAAAAAACACCTATTTAATACATTTTAGAAAAAGGCTGTAACGTAACAAAATGTGGAAAAAGTCTCAAGGGGTCTGAATACTTTCCGAATGCACTGTAGGCCTAAAGGCCAAGACAATAAGAAGACACAGTGGCAGAATAAATTCAACCACACCCTTGTTTTATCCCAGCCTCTGTCTGGTGAAGTCCACAAAGCATTTTGCATGTAGAGTAACAGACAGTTACATGACCTACAGCATGGTCAAGCAAGTTAATGTTTCCTACATTTTCGGACCACGAAACAACTATTGATTTAGAACCACAGAGTTACCGCAAGTCGCAAAGAAAACATGAGTTGCCTCCACTATTCCACCACAATTTCAACTTCATCAAATAACCCGTTTAGTCTAATAGTGACAACTAAAATATACCAAAAATGATTTATTCCAATCAATGCAAGCTAAATATGATGTGGCTGTCCATGGTTCCGAGTGTGTGTGTGTGTGTGTGGTGTGTGTGTGCGTGCGTGTTCGTGCAAGTAGAAAACATGTTGACACTACTTGTAGAGAAACGCCAATGCCATCCTCCTCTCTTTCATGTCGACGAAACGGTCTATAACTCAGTCACACAGTACACGCTTTTATTTGTTGTTGTCCTAGGCTACCTGGCTAAAATGTTTGCTCGCTAGCCTAACTTGCATTCATGGGCAACGTTAGCTAGTAAACATTAGCCTTCTACATCTAGCTACATTTTGAAATTCCATCCTCTCATGCCAGGGGCACAACAATGTATGAATTAATGGTTGGATCAGAATTGCCATTATAATCATTGGCCAGTACAGAGAATTAAGTAAAACCACAAGTCCAAATCCCTATCTCCATTAATTTCTAATTTAGGAAAAGGACCATTTTAGCTAGCTGGCTAGCTAGCCAGCCACCGGAGGACAACAACACAACGAGATACAACAATTCAAGTTTTTCTGTCAATGACGTATGCTCTCAATGGGATTTGATAGGAGTGACGCCAAAATCCAAGCTGGCTTCCCTTCACAGTTGAGCTCGCTCAGTTTAACTCAACGCTTCAATGCTACGGGCGGCATACTTGTGTGGACCAGACAGCATCAGATAGATGGCCTACAAATAGAGAGACAGAAGGATGCTGTTTAGCTCGAATGCTTTCTCCTGTGAGATACATTCAACCTCTTGGGAATTGAAGGAAAATTATGAAACACAGTGAGACGAAAGATAAATAATTGTATGTTTTTTCTTTTTTTTTCTCTGTCAAATTTTTGGGACGGCCTGGCATCCCATCAATTCACCGATCCAAATTGCACCAAAGCATGCAGGTTTAGGGGATCAACTCAGCATTAGCAGTCACTATGTTGTCTCCATACATTTCTCCACTATGGCCTATTTATTGCCTTACCTCCCTTATCCTACCTCATTTGCACACACTGTATATAGACTTTTTCTATTGTATTATTGACTGTATGTTTGTTTATTCCATGTGTAACTCTGTGTTGTCGTTTGTGTCGTACTGCTTTGCTTTATCTTGGCCAGGTCGCAATTGTAAATGAGAACTTGTTCTCAACTAGCCTACCTGTCACGTCCTGACCAGTATAGGGGTTATTTGTATTTGTAGGTTGGTCAGGACGTGGCAGAGGGTATTTGTTTTATGTGGTTCGGGGGTTATGTGTATTGTAGCGGGGTGTTTTATTTATGTATTCCGGGGTTTTGGTGTATGTTCTGGTTTTTGTATTCTAGGTTTTTCTAGTGTGTGTATTTCTTTGTTGGTCCGTGTGGCTCTCGATCAGGAACAGCTGTTCATCGTTGTTCCTGATTGAGAGCCATATTTAAGAGCTTGTGTTCACCTGTTTGTTTGTGGGTAGTTGATTTTGCACTGCTAGTATTCAGCCTGTAAATCTGTCGGTTTGTCGTTCTTTGTTTTCTGTGTTCACATTTATTTAATAAATTATAATGATGAGCACGCAACCCGCTGCGCCTTGGTCCTCTCTACACAACGACAGTCGTGACACTACCTGGTTAAATAAAGGTGAAATAAAAAAATAAAACATGCTGTGAATTACATCAGTGGGGTCTTTCAGGAACACAGATGATTTCTCTGAAAAACAGTGATATAATGACCACATTTCCCCATCAGTTGCAATTTCCTCTTTCAATGGGGAAACAAAGGGGTATAGCTGTCATCTTCTAATGTGGGCCTTTTGTGCAAGGGATAGGTCTGAAACTAGACTACAATGTTATCATTTTACATTCAGACCATAAACTGTACCCTCATGTGGAATGCATTGAACCCCTACCCCCCAGACAAAGTCACTGGTGCATCTCATGACATGGTCAGTTACCAAGCCCTGTCTAATCCATGGATGAATTATCATGAATGAAATCCTATCATTGCCTGCGAATATGTTTAAAACAGAAACCAAGTCTAAACTGATATGTAGGCTATGAAAAGCAAAACAATGTATTAATGTATAACAATGTAGGCCTGTTAGGCAAACGTGACAAAGTTCAACTGATTAGGCCATTGCAACACTTACATGCGCACACACACAAGCGTGCGAATAAGTGGCTATTATAGGACTATAATAGGACTATCAGAAAGAATTCCTAACAGACGAAGGTTGTTGGTTTCTTCGGCAATCTTGATTGCTTTTCAATTCGTTGTTCACAAAAAGTCACTGTATCTCGGTAAAACTCCAGACTTGTTGCCCGGCACAGAGACCCCTGCAGCGGCTGGTAGTTTCTACATTATTTTAAATCACTCTGCAGTGGTAATTCAATGGTTAGTTTAACCAAACAGTAGTTGGATTAGACAGCATGGTCTAGTTTGTTGGAGTGATAAAAAAATACCCGTTTATTCTGCATTTATTCTGCATATAGCCTTTTATATCCATTCTGCAACAAGGTTAAAGATCGAAATGGCTATTTGTCTAACTATGCCATAAAACAAACTCCAATCAATCTGAAAGCATGATTAAAGTCACCCAATGTGTTTGTTTATTCTGACAGCTGTCATATTGTATTACACAGACCTATCTCATCCTGATATCTCGACCGCAACCGAAAGTATTCAGCAAAGCGCTTCCTGGATGGACTTCAGTAGTCCCACCCACTACTTTGTCAGGTGATCGTTCCTCCTCTGCAGAGTTTCAGACTAATGTAGTATCTTGGCAAGTGGCGATTTTAGCATGTAAATCTTGGTGGTGCAAACTCTATGTTATATTTTTTAGATACATGCCAGCAAAGCTACTACACAACACAGCACTAAACAATGCATTAATTGCACTTTAACGGTGACAAACGGTGCCCACAAACTGTTAGGGCCTACATAAAGCTGTCCCAACCGCATAGTCTTGTCTGGCAGCGACACACTTCATTCAGCCTCATTTACTGCCTTAGTTGATAGCTTAAATGGCTGACTTGCTTAAACAAATGTGGTTTTGACAATTGACATTTGAGATGTATAAACTATGGCATAAGGGAATGATGAGCGGATAAGAGGATATCCGTAATTTCAATTAAGACATTAATGAGCAAGCTAAGACGGACGAAGTCAATATTACTATTTGTTCAGCACTCTTGAAATGTACTGCGACAGAATTCAGAACATGGGCTGCTCTTACAGTATTCTCCCTGTACACCAAGTCAGAACCATAGGATAAATAAAGGGGGTATAAGTAGACTATGAAAACTCTTACAATATTCAATGATGACATTTCTCTAAAACAGTCTATAGGCTACATGTGCACCACCAAGTCAGAACAGTAGGCTAAATTATGAGGAGGAAAGGGATTAAATTATTAGTATTACTTTCTTAGCTACAGTATACATATCTTCCTGGCATATTACATCATTTATGCAGCAGCATACAATACATTTTTGGACTGTTGTGCTGCACTAACTTGAACAGGAAGGTGGTCCTTATTGTGGGCAAAATTTGTCATGAAACTTTGTCATCAAAGTCTGGCATTCTCTGGATTTATAGTGCTTTCAATCCAAGACAACAGGGAACTCAGAAAAAAAGTACAATTATTTATTTTTATTTAACATTTAACTAGGCAAGTCAGTTAAGAAGAAATTCTTATTTTACAATGATGGCCTACCCCAGCCAAACCCTCCCCTAACCCGGACGACGCTGGGCCAGTTGTGCGCAGCACTATGTGACTCCTGATCACGGCCGGTTGTGATACAGCCCGGGATTGAACCAGGGTCTGTAGTGACGCCTCTAGCACTAAGATGCAGTGCCTTAGACCGCTGCGGCACTCGGGAGCAAATCATGGCATCAGTGATCTTCAGGTCGAAGCTCTAGAAACAGGCCCGAGTTCCCGACTTGGAATTCCAAGTTGGTTGACCATTCAAAGTGTATTTTCCCAGTCACCCCAGTTCCGAGTTTCCAGATGTTTTGAACGTGGCAGAAGTCATACTGGATTGACAGCATGGCCAATGTTGAATGTTTATCCTTTTAAGCTTGGAAAATAGTCCTTTAAACCCATACTTGGACCACACACCCTCTCCACCAAATAGCAGGGAAGCAAAATAGTGATTGCTTTGCAACGCTTGCAGTTAGCCACTGATTCCTTCCAAACCACGCATTGTTGAATTTGCGATTCCCAACTTGCTGTGTAATGTTTATGTCCTGTGGCCAATGAGCACTGATGCGTTTTATCTATAATTTCTCTTCATATGACAAGGCTTGAAAAGGATTTGCCAGTAGAATGTCGATGGGATTTATGATGATGACCGCTTGTCTGGCTTGCTAGCTAAGATTTTGAAAGTACTGTATGATGTTGACATGATCAGTCCAATCAAAGCAAGACCATGTTTGTATGCGGCTTTACTTAACTCAGATTTTCGTAATTTTTTGGGCAAACTGATATGTGAAAGTATTAATGCCAAAATAACACGCAAAACAAGCACACACAAAAAACAACAATTAAAACATTTTTGTTTTTGCTAAACAGGTGTGGCTCAAAACAGCCCCACCTGCCCTGAATGACAGGTCGCCACTGATCTTGGCACATGTTCGTTGTAAGCAGCGTGTATATAACAGTGTGTATATAATCCTCTATCGCTGTGTCTTGAATTAATAGGCGTTTTTGCAACTACAGATTTTATTTGTGTCCCAGGGGTAGATTTACACACACACACACACACACACACACACACACACACACACACACACACACACACACACACACACACACACACACACACACACACACACACACACACACACACACAAAAATAACATTTAATTTTTGTCAGCTTTCAAAGCATTTAAGGGACAGATTAGGTGGGAGGGGTGTTTTTTTTTATTGGGCACAGGGGAGGATAGTGCATTTTTCTCCCTGGTTTACCTTCGCTAGTTTCTGGTTTTACTACATCATTTCTTCCAACCTAGACACATTTCCTAATCTGCTTAAATGCTCCTCCCCTATATCAAGGTGTTTTGGTACTTCCCTGTGTGGTAACTTTTACTATACTTCAGATCAGTATAGTCTACCAGTCTATTGGTCCATCCTGCCCTTTATCCACCATTCATAGTGACAATAGTGCTAGGTGGATCATTTATCCAGATCAGCAATAGGCTAATTAGCAATCATACCACACATGAAAGCATTCAAAGCTGCATAAATGTTAAAAATATGAATCCACAAGAACAAAAAGGGATAGCTGATAGGCAGTGGAGAGCCCATCGCACATGAAAGAACAGTTAAGCTCCCCTATTGATCTTTTTAGGGACAATAAATGTATCCTCCCTAGACTAGCCTACAACACCACAATGCAATTAATAATTCGTTATTGTTTTCAAGCCAGTACAAAATTCTACTCTAGGCTGCAGTGAAAATGTAATTTGAATAACAGCGCAAAAGCCCTGTGATTTCAAGTTTCATTCAAATGTTTCTCTGTGGCTAAGCTTCTCTTCCTATATACAGGCTATATATATTTGTTTTAAATATTCATGTTATGCAGTGGACACCTAAGCCTATATGCCTATGCATGCAATGCCCTGATGCAATTAGTGCTCAAATCTCTGACAGCTGAACCTTGAAGTGGACAATTCATTTATTTTTATTTTTTTTGCATATGCTACACATCGATTTGTAATAGGCTGTTTTTAAGTAAATGTGTCTCATTTGGCCAATATCCCTCGTTTATTGATGATGCTGGCTGCGCCAGGTTGGATCTGAAGCCAGGTCGGATCTTAAGCCATATGGATGTCGGCAAATTCCTCAAATGTCCAGTAAATTAAAATCTTCAAGGTCAATTGTCTGGCACCAAATTTTCCAAAAGAAACTCTGAAATGAGCGTATTGTTTTTATGCAGCTTATAGAATATTTTCATGAAAATCTGTTGTCAATTGGATGGAAACCTAGCTATAGACATCCTAAAGACTCTGGCAAATGCGATAGTCCCGAGTCCCTTTGATTTTGATCATGCTTCACCAGCAGCCCCAGACATCTAAAGAATAAGCTACAGACCAGCCCAACAAGCTTGTAAGATTTGTATTCCCCCCTCATATGTATCTGTGAGGGAGCCCGACGGCAATTGATTTGGACCGAGCTGTGTTTAAAAAAATGACAGCGAGTGCCTCTGTGACTGGTACACATTCTCTCTCTCTCTCTTCTCCCTGCTGCAGCAACCAGGGACCATAGGAAAGCAACAAATCAAATCAAGTTTTATTCGTCATATGCGCCAAACACAACAGGTGTAGACTTTACAGTGAAATGCTTACTTACAAGCCCTTAACCAACAATGCAGTTTTAAGAAAAATACAACAACAAAAATATGTAAATAAAAGTAACAAATAATTAAAGAGCAGCAGTGAAATAACAATAGTGAGGCTATTTACAGGGGGTACCGGTACAGAGTCAAAGTGCGGGGGCACAGGTTCGTCAAGGTAATTGAGGTAATATGTACATGTAGGGAGCAGAGAGAACAGTCTATGACTAGGGTGGCTGGAGTCTTTGACATTTTTTAGGGCCTTCCTCTGACACCGCCTGGTATAGATGGCCTGAATGGCAGGAAGTTTGGCCCCAGTGATGTACTGGGCCGTATGCACTACCCTCTGTAGTGCCTTGAGGTCGGAGGCCGAGCAGTTGCCATACCAGGCAGTAATGCAACCCGTCAGGATGCTCTCGATGGTGCAGCTGTAGAACCTTTTGAGGATCTGAGGACCCATGCCAAATCTTTTCAGTCTCCTGAGGGGGAATAGGTTTTGTCGTACCCTCTTCACAACTGTCTTGGTGTGCTTGGACCATGATAGTTTGTTGGTGATGTGGACGCCAAGGAACTTAAAGCTCTCAACCTGCTCCACTGCAGCCCTGTCGATGAGAATGGGGATGTGCTCGGTCCACCTTTTCCTGTAGTCCACAATCATCTTCTTTGTCTTGATCACGTTGAGGGAGAGGTTGTTGTCCTTGCACCACACTGTCAGGTCTCTGACCTCCTCCTTATAGGCTGTGTCGTCGTTGTCGGTGATCAGGCCTACCACTGTTGTGTCATCAGCAAACTTAATGATGGTTTTGGAGTCCTTAGCTTAGTGATGAGCTTTGAGGGCACTATGGCGTTGAACGCTGAGCTGTAGTCAATGAATAGCATTCTCACATGTGTTCCTTTTGTCCAGGTGTGAAAGGGCAGTGCGGAGTGTAATAGAGATTGCATCATCTGTGGATCTGTTGGGGTTGTATGCAAATTGGAGTGGGTCTAGGGTTTCTGGGATAATGGTGTTGATGTGAGCCATGACCAGACTTTGAAAGCACTTCATGGCTACAGACATGAGTGCTACGGGTCGGTAGTCATTTAGGCAGTTTACCTTAGTGTTCTTGGGCACAGGGACTATGGTGGTCTGCTTGAAACAAGTTGGTTTTACAGACTCAGCCAGGGACATGTTGAAAATGTCAGGGAAGACACTTGCTAGTTGGTGAGAGCATGCTCGGAGTACACGTCCTGGTAATCCATCTGGCCCTGCGGCCTTGTGAATGTTGACCTGTTTAAAGGTCTTACATTGGCTATGGCGAGTGTGATCACACAGCTGATGCTCTTATGCATGTTTCAGCGTTACTTGCCTCGAAGTGAGCATGGAAGTAATTTTGCTCATCTGGTAGGCTCGTGTCACTGGGCAGCTCTCGGCTGTGCTTCCCTTTGTAGTCTGTAATAGTTTGCAAGCCCTGCCACATCCAACGAGCGTCGGAGCCGGTGTAGTAGGATTCGATCTTAGTCCTGTATTGACACTTTGCCTGTTTGATGGTTCATCTGAGGGCATAGCGGGATATCTTATAAGCGTCCGGGTTAGAGTCCCGCTCCTTGAAATTGGCAGCTGTACCCTTTAGCTCAGTGCAGATGTTCCCTGTAATCCATGCCTTCTGGTTGGGGTATGTATTTACAGTTGCTGTGGTATGCTCCTCAATGCCATCAGATGAGTCCCGGGACATATGTGTGTGTGCTAGCAAAACAGGCCTGTAGCTTAGTCTCTGTGTCGTCTGACCACTTCCGTATTGAGCGAGTCACTGGTACTTGATTTCATTTTTGCTTGTAAGCAGCATTTAGGAGGATAGAATTATGGTCAGATTTGCCAAATGGAGGGCGAGGGAGAGCTTTGTACGCTTCTCTGTGTGTGGAGTAAAGGTGGTCTAGAGTTTTTTTTCCTCTTGTTGCACATTTAACGTGCTGGTAGAAATGAGGTTAAACTTATTTAAGTTTCCCTGCATTAAAGTCCCTGGCCACTAGGAGCACCGCCTCTGGATGAGCATTTTCTTGTTTGCTTATGGCTTTATACAGCTTGTTGAGTGCGGTCTTAGTGCCATCAGTTTGTGGTGGTAAATAGACAGCTACATAAAATATAGATGAAAAGTCTCTTGGTAAATAGTGTGGTCTACAGTTTATCATGAGATACTCTACCTCAGGTGAGCAAAACCTTGAGACTTCCTTAAGAGAGACGATGGCAGAGACGATGGCAGAAACATTATGTACAAAATAAATGACAAACAACGCAAAAAAAACACAAAATAGCACAATTGGTTAGATGTCCGTAAAACGGCAGCCATCTCCTCCGGCGCCATTCTTTACTCATGATGAGTAAAGAATCATGATGATCTGGATGAGACTGCCAAATCGAGGCAAAGGTAAGAATCTCTGGATTAACTATTTAATGTTAGCTAAATGCAGTAATGAATAAATTGTCAACATTTCTTTAAATTGACAATTCTGTGAACTGTCTTGGGCAAGTTTTAAACTGACACAATACCTGTTAGGTGTCAGCTAGAGATGATGTGCAGAAGGATTTGTAGTCTTGCATGATGTCTGCTTTAATGCTAATTAGCATTTTCCAATCTGAGAGTAAGTAGAGCCGAATATATTGATAAAAGTCACCTTGTCCGAAATAAATTTACATGGTTATCAAAACGTTAGCTTTTTCCCACAGGGTTAGCTTACACGAAATATACCTTATTTTAAGTGTTTCTAAAATCCCCTGTGGGAAAAATGAATCGTGGAAAAACGATTGGAACCATTTCCTTGTCTGACTGCTAGGTTTTATGGGTGTTATGACACCTTCACTGTGGGGCTCTATTGTCCTCTATTTGAAAGAATACATCTCATTATGTTGTGGTTGGGATTTATAAAATGATAGCTGATCATATTAACCAAGTAAACCTCATGGCCTGGCAGTTAAATCATTATATATTTGCAAATTGTCATAACCAACACTGTCATTACCACCACAAAATGTGTCAGTAATGATGATTTCAAGGTTATTACTATCAGAAAATAGCGACATTTTGTATAACTTCTGTATAAAATGGGTATACCCCTGCTCAATACAGCTTATCAAATGATATTTTACTGTCTTTATAGCAATCAATGATATTGTAGATATCCATTTCCACCCACTTATTTTTGAACAACTAATGCAATTTACCATTACTCTGTTATTTCTGCCATCTGCAGTGTCATCTGTGTTTTGTGAAAAATCCATGTATTGTCGAATAAAATGGTCACATCCAATACCAGCTTATGGTTCCTTACAAAATATCTCTGTTGATAAAAGTTTATTTCATGAAACACATATTTAAAAAAAAAAAAGAAATGCCAAAAGTGTCCATAGTTGCAAAATCACTCTAATACTGTTTGAACATCTACTTTCTTTTATTTGAAGCTGCAGACCTATGCACATTCTGAGGCAAGTAATGACAGAGCATGGAGGGAAAGAGGACAATGACGTTGGCCATCAAAGTAACAGTTGTCCAAAAAAAAATGAATCTAAGTATCCAGCGTTTGGCACAATAATGTGCCTCACAAGGGGAGAGATGTGGTCTCCTAGTGTCTCCTTATTGGAACCACATGGGGACGGTCTAGTCAACCTTTTCTCTCATTCGAGAGAAATGGTTGTTAAAAGCGGGTTTCCCCATCTACCGCCCACCGGTAGAAATGAAATGAAATTTAGTTCATTTGCAAACTGTGACCCACTCATCTGTTCTCCTGCACATCGGCTCGCGCACCATGGCATGTACGTTTCCCGCTCCTATGGCACTCAATGGTCATTGCCTGGTGTGTTTAATTCATCCGTGACCCCTATGGAATATGAGAGTCCATAGCAACCCAGGGAGCCGCTCAAACCCGAAAACCGAGCTGCCGACCCCGAAAGGTGAGGAAAACTTTGATATCAAATTTGGAAAACCTCAGCAGCATTGGGGGTTTATGTAGCTATTCAGACACTGAAAATGAATTGGTTACAACGAAAATAATATAACCTAATTGAAGAGTTTGTAGTAGTACAGTCTGAGGATATTCTGCATGGGCAATATCGTTGTGCATAACACAATTACGCACGAGACTTTCAGCAAATGTACTCTTATACCCGACTATGATTGAAGTAGGCATTATCAGACTTTGGTTGTTAACGTACACAAAAAACCCATACAAACCCTGAATTGTATAGGCTGTTTATTCTCTTTAACAACTAATTAATGCATGTTATAATCGAGATAATTATCTAGCCGTTATTATGTGTCCGTGATTAGGCATAGGCTACCTTTAGTTTGTTATTTGTGAACGGGTAGCTAATTTGACAGCGAACAGAGCAGTAACATATTTCACTTGCTCTTTTTGTGCATAGCATTGTCAATTAAACTGCACTATTTTTCTTAGCCCAGTTTTCATACAAACTGGCATAGAACAGTTTAGCCTATTGGCCATAACTTAACATTGCATTTAATTGCTTAATGGCAATTAAATGACAAATCCATTTTTTAGGGGGTAGATCAGCTTTAATATTGAAGATAGATTGTGGCTTTTATCAATGTAATTGTCTGCATCATTTCCAATCCCCCATATATTTATTTGATATATATATATATATATAAATAAATAAATAATATATAGATGTTTAAATATATTTTAATGTTTTATTTTCCCCTAACCCTACCACCCCTCCCCTAATTGGACTAAACTAATGTACATACTATATACATTTTACAGACACAGTATATTTTCCAATAGTTATCTTTTGTTTGTTTTTAGGCCCATCCAGCTACCCTCAACCCCTCCCATCTATCTCTAAATACCTTCCAGTTTTGATTTCTATTTGCCATATATTTTTCAACTGTACTGTTTCACAAAAGTTCTGAACCTATATACATTTTACGGACACAGTATATTTTACATGAATTATCTTGTTATTTGTAGTACCACCCTTCAGTTCCACTCAACCCCTCCCATCTATCTCTGAACACCATCTAGTTTTGATTTCTATTTGCCGTATATTTTTCAACTGTGCTGTGATGTTTCACACAAGTTCTGAACCTTTCAATTCTCATAGTTTCTACAGATTGTACATGAAATATAACATGTTTTGCTAAGAGTATTATTATATTATTGATCGATTGACTATTACTTTTTAAATCACCCAGCAGTGCTATTTGCAGAGTTTGCTCCAGGTGTAAATCCAAGTGTTTGTTGTTTGGTAGGCTATATTAAAATAATAGTAGGCTTAGAACAAAAAACACTTTTTAGTATAAATAATGTGTGGAAATTAATATGGCATGATTATCAGATATTAAAATGAGGCTCAAGGTCTGCAGGCTAGTGTAAGCTCTTAGACTGCAAGCTCATTTCATCAACGCATTAAATGTCATTTTTTCTTCGATCCTTGTTACTTTATCACCCTTTAGTAAACAGTAGCCTATCACTTACTGGGTTGGTATATATAACACCTTGTTGGGTTTTATAGTGTTACACCTTGTGGATTTCATTAGAGCAGAGATCAGGCTGGCTGGTCCGCAGCTAAACCAACACCCCGGATCTAAATGGAGGTAAAAAGAGACGAGAAAGTACTGAACCGTTAATGGCAAACATTCACATCCATTTCACAGCACAGAGTAAACACACTTTCTCTCTCTCTTCCTTTTGCTTTCTCTCTCTCTCGCTCTCTCTTGATGTCTTTCTCACACACCCACACGCAGACGCACACACACACACACACACACACACACACACACACACACACACACACACACACACACACACACACACACACACACACACACACACACACACACACACAGAGGTTAGCTGCTACCAGGTCTGCAGTGTTTAGGAGAGCTCCAGTGAAGATGTAACGTTAACCCCAAGGAGGAATGCTTCTGCTGTGACCAATCCTGTTTCATTTAATTCATATCCAAAGCATCATGTATAGCCTTGCTGAAATACTCTCAAGAGGATGTTTGCATGTATAGGTATAGTATGATTAGGAACTTTGCTCTGTCTTTTAAGGTACCAGCAGACATGATTGGGAAGATAGTATCTAGGCTATAGATACAGCGCTGTGCCTTCCAGGTGGCTGCACACAATATTATGAGTCTTTGTTTCTACTAGTGCTCCAGTGTACCATGCCCATAAGATTCTGCTACTACTTTCCCTTAGTTTCTTTCTGTTTCAGGTTGTTTCCACTTCCAAGCTCCACTTCTGTTCCATTTTAAAAGTATCCGCATCCTGATAAGTAGTATACTGTAGGATGTTGTGTCTATCAGAGGCTATTAGCAGAAGTGTGATCCAACAGCGTATCATACTCTCAATAGCTTCAGTTACAGTGCCTAGCCCAAGAATCTAGTTATCATTGATCTTGACAGTGCTGCCATGCGGTGCCATGAGAGAATGGAGATTTAGTCAGTTTCCACCGAATAGAGGGAAAACCACATCCACAGCTGCCTGATGTTAGCGAATAGCTGTTTTATTCCATGGTGCCTGGTGTGTCTGTATTCATTCTCCGTTAACCCCCCATCACAGGCGTCACAACGACTCCTCTGAGTGGCCCTGCATAGTCACTTACTCCTTCACAAATCGTTACAGTCATCTAAGTAGCTCAATTCATAAAACATGTTTCTTTGCATGGAATGAGAGTTTGGGTTTGCATCCTGTCCCTGTCGTTGGTTTGCATAGCATGTGAAATTGTCTCCCTAAGCACATGGAAAAGTCTTCTTTATGGTGTTATTTCTGGAGAAAATTACAGGCTTTGAAATGCTTGTCCTGTGAATTAGAAAAGATGATACGATTGGATTACTGTGGAGAAGCCCAATTTGTCAGCCATTAGAGTAAATGTCAGAGAACATACATAGAACATACGGTACGTAGAACACAAACTACTGGTACAGATGTAGGATCTTCATTTGATCACCCTGTTGCAGGAGAACTTTCCTGCAATACAGGAAATGTTTTAATTGTAGTGTATTAGAGATATAAAAAAGCTTCTGAAGTTTGTAATTTCCACTTAAAAATGTCAGACTTGATTTTCCCTTACGAAAAAGGTGTCAACCCCTACAAAAATGTCCATAAATTATAATCAAGTTTGTGGTCATACGCACAACCTTATAAACATAGGTGCTGGGCTAAATAAGAGTACTAGCATAGAAAAAGAAGGCCCGCATACTGTTAAAGCTCCAAATTCCCCGCTTTATTGACAACGTTTTAATCCGAAACAGATCTTTGTCAGGTCGATCTGTCTCCGATCGAAACGTTGTCAATAAAGTGGTGAATTGGGAGTTTTATCATCAATTATAATCCACATCATAATTTACATATCCTGTTGCTGCATGATTATTTTCCTGCTGTACCAAACTGGCTCAAATGAAGATCCTACATATGTACAGTTACTGTCAACCTACTGTTACAGTTACTTACTCTTACTGTAATAAACTACTGTGGCTGAGATTATGGCATGGTTAGATTATATATTCCGTACTCTAAAATTAACTAAACTAAACAAATTGTGGCATGTGGTCAGTGGAGGTGTATAGAATATTAACCTGTTTGCCTGTTCAACAGCCACACAGTAAAGACAGCCAGTGTGGGAAGGTGTCAGATATGATTATGCGAGCAATAACTTTTTTCTTATTCCTCCACTAATGTTATGTAATGTATTGTAATTCAATGAATCTGTTTTGGTCTTTCTCAATAAGTCCGGATTGTGATGGTGGCAGGGGTTTAACATATCAGGGATCTCTGATTTACTTATTTTTATTCTCTCACTTTGTAACAAATGAATGTGGGACAGAAGTTTGACAAGGAGCCCATGTATATTGGTTCTTAAACAAACTTTACAAGTATGCTATTTCTCAAATTCCCTTCAATTTCCCTTCCCGCAAGTCTGTTTGGGTTGAACTCGGCTCCTTGCCTGAATGTGTTGGGACAGAAGTATGCCTCAACACACTGGAAAGTGAAATGCCCAGATTTTACATCCTGGGACTATGGATGAAAATGAATGAAGGCGACAAGTGTTATTTTCCTAGATTTTAGTAGTAAAAAAATAGGATTTTATCTATCCAGTTGTAGTTTAACTATATGACTATTTTAGGATGCAAAGACATGCAGTTCTAAGATTTTCAATAAAATGTCTATCAGTGTATTCTGAAATCCATAGGTTGTGGATATGATAGCAGGATCATCACTCATTGAGCAATGAGAGCACTACAGGCAGGGGTATCATATTTTGACATGGAGACGTCCAAGCGGCCAGTGGCCAGATTTGACCCTCCTCCTCCTCACATGTAAATCCACAGCATGCCAGATCTCTTAAAGCATGATGTGTGAAGTTATGTGTGAAGTTGTTTTGGAGTATTTACTTGTAAATTATTTATATGGAGGCGCTGGTAAATGGTTTGGGATTCATTCAAGGCTTTTACACTAAGTTTAATTTGCATTCATGGCATGATCATCTGCATGATCAACTCAATTCAGACTTTCTAGGAAATACTAAAGCTATCTCGAGTCTTGTAATTGATAATGACAATGCTCATCTTCCTTTTGTCACGCCCTGACCATAGAGAGCCCTTATTTCTCTATGGTGTAATAGGTCTGGGCGTGACTAGTGGATAGTCTAGTTTAATATTTCTATGTTGTGTTGTTGTCACGGTTGTCGTTGGTGAATGAGGACCAAAATGCAGCAGGTACGTGTATACTCATTTTTAGATTTATTACCTTTCAAACGGACACTCCAAAACAACAAAACACGCAAATGAACGAACAACAAACAGTCTGGTAAAGCCTAGGGCTGAACACAGAACAATCACCCACAAAACACAAACACAAACACACCCTCATTTATGAGACTCTCAATCAAAGGCAGATAGAAAACACCTGCCTTCAACTGAGAGTCCCAACACCAATTCACCAGACATAGAAACAGACATACTAGACTCCACATAGAACTACCTAGACATAAACCAAAACCCGGACATACTAAATCAAACACCCTTTACACAAACACACCACCCCGAACCACATAAAACAAATACCCTCTGTCACGCCCTGACCAAACTACAAAACAATTAACCTTATATACTGGCCAGGACGTGACAGTACCCCCCCCTTAAAGGTGCTACCCCAGAAGCACCTTAACACAAAAAAAATTACCCCCAAACAATACCCAAAAGAAAATTCCCCCTTACTAAAGGGAGGGAAGGGAGGGTGGCTGCCGTCAACGACGGCACTGTGCTACACCCCCCCTCCCCAACCCACCTATATTGGAGGCGGCTCCGGCTCAGGCCGTTCCAGGCTGTCTGGGCAGTCTGGCAGCTCGGGACGGTCAGGGCAGTCTGGCAACTCGGGACGGTCAGGGCAGTCTGGCAACTCGGGACGGTCAGGGCAGTCTGGCAACTCGGGACGGTCAGGGCAGTCTGGCAACTCGGGACGGTCAGGGCAGTCTGGCAACTCGGGACGGTCAGGGCAGTCTGGCAACTCGGGACGGTCAGGGCAGTCTGGCAACTCGGGCAGGTCAGGGCAGTCTGGCAACTCGGGCAGGTCAGGGCAGTCTGTCAGCTCGGGGCAGTCTGGGCAGTCTGGCCACTCCGGCAGTTCAGGGCAGTCTGGCAACTCGGGCAGGTCAGGGCAGTCTGTCAGCTCGGGGCAGTCTGGGCAGTCTGGCCACTCCGGCAGTTCAGGGCAGTCTGGCCACTCCGGCAGTTCAGGGCAGTCTGGCCACTCCGGCAGTTCAGGGCAGTCTGGCCACTCCGGCAGTTCAGGGCAGTCTGGCCACTCCGGCAGTTCAGGGCAGTCTGGCCACTCCGGCAGTTCAGGGCAGTCTGGCCACTCCGGCAGTTCAGGGCAGTCTGGCCACTCCGGCAGTTCAGGGCAGTCTGGCCACTCCGGCAGTTCAGCGCAGTCTGGCCACTCCGGCAGTTCAGCGCAGTCTGGCCACTCCGGCAGTTCAGCGCAGTCTGACCACTCCGGCGACTGTTGACTGACGGGCAGCTCCGACGACTGTTGACTGACGGGCAGCTCCGACGACTGTTGACTGACGGGCAGCTCCGACGACTGTTGACTGACGGGCAGCTCCGACGACTGTTGACTGACGGGCAGCTCCGACGACTGTTGACTGACGGGCAGCTCCGACGACTGTTGACTGACGGGCAGCTCCGACGACTGTTGACTGACGGGCAGCTCCGACGACTGTTGACTGACGGGCAGCTCCGACGACTGTTGACTGGCGGGCAGCTCCGACGACTGTTGACTGGCGGGCAGCTCCGACGACTGTTGACTGGCGGGCAGCTCCGACGACTGTTGACTGGCGGGCAGCTCCGACGACTGTTGACTGGCGGGCAGCTCCGACGACTGTTGACTGGCGGGCAGCTCCGACGACTGTTGACTGGCGGGCAGCTCCGACGACTGTTGACTGGCGGGCAGCTCCGACGACTGTTGACTGGCGAGGCTGGGTTTACGCACTTGCCGTTTAGTGCGGGGAGCGGGAACAGGACGAGTCGGACTGGGTGGACGCACTTCCGGGTCCGCACGAGAGACAGGAGCTGGAAACCCAGGGCTATGGAGGCGCACAGCCGGTCTAGATCTTACCTCCTGCACAACCCGCCTTGGCTCGATGGAACTAGTAGCCCTGCACGAGCGGAGTGCTCGTACAGGGCAGACTGGGCTGTGCAGGGGCTTGATGGTAGCCGTGCGTAGAGCGGGAGTTGGGTAGCCTGGTCCTCGGAGGCGTACCGGCGACCAGATGCGCTGCGCAGGCATCCTCCTACCAGGCTGGATGCCCGCTCTAGCACGGCACCTGCGAGGGGCTGGAATAACTCGCACCGGACTGTGCGTGCGTATGGGTGAGATATTGCGCTTCTCAGCGAAACATGGCGCTCCCCACCTCATACGCTCCTCCATATAACCACGGGTAGCTGGCCTCCGGCTCTTCCTAGGCCTAGCCAAACTACCCGTGTGCCCCCCCCCAAAATTTTCTTGGGGGTGCCTCTCGTGCTTCAACGCCAGTCTTGTCCCTCGGAAACGTTCCCGGTCCATACCCGCCTTACTCCTTTCCTCTCTCTCGCGTACCACCTGTTTCCAAGGAAGGCGATCTTTCCCTGCTTGGATTTCCTCCCAAGTGTAGGAGCCTTCTCCCTCCAAGATCTCCTCCCAAGTCCATCTCTCTCGTTTGTCCTCTTCGAAAACCGTCTGCTCCTTCCTCTGCTGCTTGGTCCTTGAGAGGTGGGTGATTCTGTCACGGTTGTCGTTGGTGAATGAGGACCAAAATGCAGCAGGTACGTGTATACTCATTTTTAGATTTATTACCTTTCAAACGGACACTCCAAAACAACAAAACACGCAAATGAACGAACAACAAACAGTCTGGTAAAGCCTAGGGCTGAACACAGAACAATCACCCACAAAACACAAACACAAACACACCCTCATTTATGAGACTCTCAATCAAAGGCAGATAGAAAACACCTGCCTTCAACTGAGAGTCCCAACACCAATTCACCAGACATAGAAACAGACATACTAGACTCCACATAGAACTACCTAGACATAAACCAAAACCCGGACATACTAAATCAAACACCCTTTACACAAACACACCACCCCGAACCACATAAAACAAATACCCTCTGTCACGCCCTGACCAAACTACAAAACAATTAACCTTATATACTGGCCAGGACGTGACAGTTGTAGTTTAAATTTTCTAGGTTGGTGTTTTGTATGATTCCCAATTAGAGGCAGCTGGTAATCGTTGTCTCTAATTGGGGATCATATTTAAGTAGCTATTTTTCCCACCTGTGTTTGTGGGATATTGTTTTGTGTTTGTGCCTGTGCACCACGTAGTTACGTTTAGTTGTTCGTTTATTTGATTTATTTGTTTTTTGCTTGAAGTTTATTTTTGGAATAAAGATGTGGAACTCTACACACGCTGCGCCTTGGTCCCGTTCTTACGACAACCGTGACAGAATATCCCACCAAACCAGGACCAAGCAGCGTGTTCACCAGGTGAAGGAGTTTTGGACATGGGAAGAAGTGATGGGTGGATGCGAGACCCTTCCTTGGTGGCAGACGGAAGGTAATGATGGAGGAAGGCGACGACGCCGGGGTTCGCAGTCACAGAAAGCCCAAGGACAACCCCAATACATTTTTTGGAGGGGGCACAAGGGATGGCTGGAGGAGCGTGTCGTCAGACCCCGGTCACAGAAACCCCAATAATTTTTTTTGGGGAGGGGGGGGGGGGGGGCACATGGAGCTGGCGGCTGAGCAGAGGGAAGAGCCAGAAACCTAATGGGGAGAGATGAGAGAGATGTTGTACAAGTGTGTTCTGCTCAACATCTGACAGGATCCTGTCACCAGTCCGGTGCCACCTGTGCCGGCCCCACGCATCAGGCCTCCAGTGCGCCTCCCCAGTCCGGTACGTCCTGTGCCTGCTCCTCGCACTCGCCCTGAAGAGCGTGTCACCAGTCCGGTGCAACCTGTGCCGGCCCCACGCATCAGGCCTCCAGTGCGCCTCCCCAGTCCGGTACGTCCTGTGCCTGCTCCTCGCACTCGCCCTGAAGTGTGTGTCACCAGTCCGGTACCACCTGTGCCGGCTCCACGCACTAGACCTCCAGTGCGCCTTCCCAGTCAGGTACGTCCTGTGCCTGCTCCTCGCCCTGAGGTGCATGTCACCAGTCCGGTGCCACCTGTGCCGGCTCCACGCATCAGGCCTCCAGTGCGCCTCACCAGTCCGGTGCCACCTGTACTGGCTCCACGCACTCGGCCTCCATTGCGCATTCACAGTCCAGAGCCTCCGGCCACGGTCCCCGGTCCGGAGCCTCCCGCGACGGTCCACGGTCCGGAACCTCCAGCTTCATGGCCGGAGCCTTCCCCTGCGTCGATGCCCAGTCTGAGCACGGCATCCAGTCCAGCTCCAAGGCCAGAGTCTTCTTCTGCGCCAATGCCCAGTCCAGGCACTGCTCCATGGCCGGAGCCCATGAATGCTTACGAGCCTGCTGCTGTCTACCACCGCTCAGGTAGACTGCTCTATCAAATAATAGACTTAATTATAATATAATAAACACAGAAATACGAGCCTTTGGTCATTAATATGGTCAAATCTGGAAACTATAATTTTGAAAACAAAACGTTTATTCTTTCAGTGAAATACGGAACCGTTCCATATTTTATCTAACGGGTGGCAACCCTAAGTCTAAATATTGCTGTTACATTGCACAACCTTCAATGTTATGTCATAATTATGTAAAAATCTGGCAAATTAGTTCGCAACAAGCCAGGTGGCCCAAACTGTTGCATATACCCTGACTATGCCTGCAATAAATGCAAGAGAAGTGACATTTCCCTAGTTAATATTGCCTGTTAACATTAATTTCTTTCAACTAAATGTGCAGGTTTCAAAAAATGTACTTCTGTGTATTGATTTTAAGAAAGACATTGATGTTTATGGTTGCAACGATTGTGCTTATTTCGCGAATGCGCTTTTGTTAAAACATCACCTGTTTGGCGAAGTAGGCTGTGATTCAATGATAAATTGAAGGCACCGCATTGATTATATGCAATGCAGGACAAGCTAGATAAACTAGTAATATCATCAACCATGTGTAGTTAACTAGTGATTATGTGAAGAATTATTGTTTTTTTTATAAGGTAAGTTTAATGCTAGCTAGCAACTTACCTTGGCTCCTTGCTGCACTGGCGTAACAGGTGGTCAGCCTGCCACGCAGTTTCCTCGAAGGAATGCAATGTAATCGGCCATAATCGGCGTCCAAAAACGCCAATTACCGATTGTTATGAAAACTTGAAATCGGCCCTAATTAATCGGCCATGCCGATTAATGGAGTCGGTTACACAAACTTTTCAGGGAACTGTAATCACATGGTCATTATCAATTTACTAGTAATCCTTTTGGTTTGTGGTCATGAAGAGATAACTGCAAACCCAGTGCACTATTTCACAGGATTGCAGTGCATTCTGCTTGACATTCCTATGTCTAAACTATTGCAGTGCATTGCTGAGGACTTTTGACTCTCCAACAAGCTATTCATGGAAAATTAACTATTCTTCTCTGAGGTATTTGAACACAAAAAGCCATACATGAAAGATATTCCCAGAGAGTGTTTTGAGCATTGTGAAATAGGCTGTGATGGCATCGCCATGTATGTTTGTGTTCCTGGAATGCATCTCCTCTTTGTAAGAGGTGTCCTTTATGTTCTAGTTTAGGGCCAAGGATAAATGGATCTCAATGTCCCCATGTATTTACCCAGCAGGGGCTCTAGGCAAAGCAGTCGTGTGTGAGTTGGACCCACTGCCCCCCCTCCTCGGAGGCTGAGATGTAATTTGGCCACAGAGGACTCCCTGTTAATAATAATGTGCCAAAACTCATCTCCCTTCCTCGTGTTGTGTAGGGAAACCTTCCTGTTTAACTAAACTCCCTGTCTGAAAGATGACACATTTATGTTCGGAAATTTAGACACCTCTAGAGAAATAGTGTGTCAAAGAAAATGGTGGCATTGTCTAAAAGCTTTCTCTGCTCTCTTTTATGTGATTAAAAACAGAGAGCAGATATTTTGTTATTCCATTGGCTGTGTGGGTTGTGTTTGTTCTGTAAGGTGTGTGTGTGTGTGGGTGCACAGTATGCACGTGTGCTTGTGTGTCTCTGTTTGTTGTCGAGCCGCTAAGGTTTATGCGGAGGGGAGATTTGTGTGCAGACACATGCAGCCACTGCCCTCTGTTTGCTCTTTCACAATTGCTTCGTCAATGTCTGAGGGATTCAGACCATACTTGTTGATCTCCATCCGGAAATCCCTTCTCAGCCTATAGTTGTAATCTACTGTAGCTGTCTTATATCAAGGCCAAATGTGGACCATAGAGGGATATTCTCAAATATGTTGACATAGAACCATCATACTGTAACATGAGGGAAACCTCACACACAGTAGATATAGTGGGTTATGACATGAACTTTATAATTGTTGCCAATATGACAACACCATTTTCCTGGACTTTGATGGACCTTCCAGTACTTCTGAGTTAAAAATATTCACGACTGATATAGAATTTCTCTATAAAGTCATTGTTCGATCATGAGTACCAGACAGTGGGTAAATAGTGGCTTTGTACCATCCTACAGTACAGTATTACAGCTGTAACATCATACAGTATCACAGCTGTAACCGGACTGGGAATGACGGACTGGGAATGACGGACTGGGAATGACGGACTGGGAATGAAAAATGGCCCTGGACTTTTTGACTCAGACCGGCCCACCAACCCCCCCCCAGCGATACACCACCACCCATGCCACACTTTATGTAAACAAGATTAATGAACAATATTTAAAACAATAACTTTAGTAAAATAGATGTAAAATAGAAGAAGGGGAACGTGTTGCTCTTAGGAGCAGGCTGGTTAGAAGGAGCAGATACTGGCACAATGGCACTGGCAACAATCTGACCAGTGAAATAAATAATACAGGTAGAAATTTGTTGGTGAAAAGACTGGTGTCATAGAATAAAATAAAAATATTTCCTACCTCCTTAAATGAACAATTTATGCAGCAGCTCACTTCTCTCAGCAATGTCATCTATAACCAGGTCACTGTCCAGGGCCATTAAAATATCTCGCTCAGTAACCATGAGCATAAAAGCCTCCAGGTGCTGTTGAGCTAGAGTGCTCCTGAGCCTACTGTTGATGAATTTCAGAGTAGAGAAGCTCCGCTCGCAAGCTACCTGGGTTACTGACAGGGTAAATCGGAACTTGTAAGCAAGGCCCATGATGTGGTATGCGTCAGTGAATAGGTTGTACCGACTAAGAATACGGTAGCAACACACTGGACAGTCCTTGCAAGATGAACAGCTCTTGTTCACCATCTCCACCTCGTTTTCATTTCCTTCAGGTCCATGATCCTCCATAGTCCTGGTTGTGCATTCTTCAAATCCCGATTGTTTTAACCTAGTCCACTGTTCTGCCAGACTCATGAGCTCACTCTGTAAATTGGCCACCGTTGCTCTGCTGTCAAATTTGATCAAACATTTGCTTAGTTCTTGAAGGGCTGTCTGTGGAAGGCCACTGGCACTGGATGTTAGCTGACTAAAGTGTTTAGGGTCCAGAAGAGCCATGTCGGCATACAAAGTGCCATTACTCAGAAATCGCCGATGGATGCTACCTATGACTGTATCCAGAATTTGATTATGGACACCAATCCTGTATCCACTCTCTGCCCCAGTAAAAGTCTCATCTTAGGCAATCTCTCCAGGCATGGTTTTCTTCTTTCAGGCCCTTTTCGTTGGCAGAGTGGTCTCTAACTCCAGCTTTGTTTCCTCATCCCGTTCCTGCAACTTCCTGTTGGCCCACTGAACAAATGTGTCTGCAGCTGCCTTGACTTTTTCAAAATCTCTTGCCATTCCTTTCAGCTGCTCCTCTCTAGACACAACCATATGATGCGCAGACAGAATGTCCATTCCACTTGTTTGAAGATATTTTGAGACTGGTGAGGTGACCTGAAATATTCTGAGGATATCTGAGCTTTAACTATTGTTTCATACTTCAGCAACCCCTCAATGTATCCTTGTGCCTTGACCCGTGCAGTAGTGTTGATGTTTTTCTGATCTTGTATGATTGAAAGAGTGAGAAGGACATCAACATACAGACCCTCATCTGGATTTCCAAAAGCTCCAAAGACCTTCTTTAAGGTACTGTCTTTAGCCCACCAGCGTCTCTCCAATTGGCGCAAGACGTCTGTGTCTCGGGTCCTTGCTCTCCTTTTCCCAAATGTTCATCCTCTGGTAGGATTCACAGAAGAACACAGCTATGTTGTTAACGAGAGAAAAAAAGTGACCCACTTGCCAAGACACTCTCTGTTGTGTCTGCCGAAACAAGGTTCAAAATGTGTGCATAGCACCACACATGCACTTGATTGGTTGACTTTGCAGAGAGCAGGGCAGGGAAGCCTGTATACTGGCCTTGCATACTGGAGGCTCCATCAGTGGAATTGCCAATGCACTTGCTGATGTCAAGCTTCATGTTTTCCAGTACTTCACTCAGTACCTGGACAAAGTATTGTCCAGTGGACGCCTCGCATTTCATAACAGTCACAAACCTCTCATGGATGACGTTCGTCACATACCTGACTATGACAGAGCATTGATCTTGGGTTGTAATGTCCTGCGTAGTGTCAATCTGGACTGAAAACATACCAGCTCCCTGGATTTCACTTGCTATGGTGGCCTGCATTGTGTGTTGAATGGTGGTAATAACGTTTTCGATGGTAGTCTGATAATGTAGTGATTAGAGAGCCTCTTGACCCAGACTCATGCAGTTTTTTGCTTTTCTCTACGCAGGCAGTGAGATGCGCTTTCATACACAGGTCATACTTTCCCAGTAGAATGATCATCTCTAAAAAGTTGCCATGGTCAATGCTGCTGTCATCTAGCGTATAAGCTGCTTCAGATTGCATGCCTCTGTAGCTCAGACCCCTCTTGCCTATGACTTTAACAACATCTATAATGCACTCCAGCACTTGCCTTCTTCTGTTCACTTGCTCTCTATGAGCAGACATCTGACTGCTGATGAACAAGCTCTCAATGTTACCTTTGGAGGACCTTAGAAAGTAGACCTCTGCATAACCTCTATGCATAACGCTCTTCTCATGCTCTTCCACTCTCTGATGGATATGCTTCCAGTCTGACATTCCATTCGTGAAAGGGCTGTTCTCTGTGAGCTTTGCAAATGCCATACAAATGAAGCAGAAAAAAGCATGTTTCTCTTCACTGTATGACAGCCACTTCCTGTTGGTCCCATGTTTATAAAATAAAAACCTTCTGCACCACAGACTTTTCACACTTTTGTTGGGGGTGAAAGCTAAAAAACATATCTAGGTCCCCTGACTTAAGCCTCTTAAAATAATCAAAAATTGGGGTGGCAGTGGCATCCTGGGTCTGGCTCAATCTACATCTGTCCACTGCAGTTGCACTATCCTCAACCTGGATGAGTAATTAGTATAAATTAGTATAATATTATAACATAATAGTATAATGTTAGTTTAATATTGTCTTACCGCTTCAGCTGCAAAACCTTGACTAACAGTTGAACTGGTATCGCTGGGCTCAATGGGCTGCTCTCTGCTCTCTCTCCTCTGCTGCCAGTGCCTTCAGGCTCACTAGGCTGAGATGATTGACTGGTAACGGCGCCAAATGAATAATTTGTTATTTTAAAACATTTGGCTGCATCAGCCTCAAGGGACTTCAACCTCTTCTCTCTCTGCTTTTCAGCACCACCTTTACGTTTTTCTCTTTTTGTTTGGCCATCTTGCTCCACTCCACTATTTATCCAAATGTCACCACTTAACAGAGATGGGAAAGGGGCGGGGCCCAGGTGAAGTTAGAATGGACTGGACCAAAAGTAATTGGCTGGGAGAGCGAGGCTGACAGATGTAATACCCAACCGCAGTGGCAGTGGCCCGGCAGCCCACTCGCCTGGGCCAGTCAGACACACAGCACTTGGTTATTTTTATTTAAGCGGGGGCTGGGGTTATTTATATTTTGCGTTGCATCGGCCCCAATTGTCAAGCGGCCCACCGGGAAAACTCCCGGCGCTCCAGACGGCCAGTCCGTCATTGGCTGTAACATCGTACAGTATTACAGCTGTAACATAAAGTATTACATCTGTACCATCAAACAGTATTACAGCTGTAACAAAGTATTACATCTGTACAATCAAACAGTATTACAGCTGTAACATTGTACAATATTTCAGCTGTAACATCATACAGTCTTAAAGCTGTAGATGTGAACAATTCAGTGTTAGTATTAGAGCTGTGATGAGCTGCCTGGTTGTGTTTGTCCTCAGGGCCACAGCGACTGGTGTGGAGGACTCTCCTTTAGCACCCTCTATGCAGATGAACAGCGATGGCCACAGAATCCCACCCACCTGAACAATACGAACACACAGTGGAACATGAGTAATTCATTTCAATTCAAATCACTTTTACTTCCTGAGAGGGAACATAATTCATTGTTGCGATATGATGGTCTATATGAAACATCTAAACTGAATACCATTTAGAGGCCACACAGCCCACACATCAAATGCTCTCTGTTATTGAAAATATATTTTTTTAAATGTTATGAAAGGTCTTCATTCATACGTCTTATGATTATCAGTCATATTCCAATGATGTTATGATGATGACCGTAATAACAGTAATTGTTTGATTGTTTAGTTCAGTCGATGACGTGGTAAACATGGAGCATGTGCTGAACTCACTGGAGAGGGTCATTCTCACCATCTTCCTCTCCATCATCATCATCATGACTGTTCTGGGAAACCTGCTGGTGATGGTGGCGCTCTGCAAGGACAGACATCTTCGGTAAGCCCACTTCCTGTTACATGTAGGTCACGTCCTGTCAAGGCTTTTTCTAATTTGGGCAAATGTCCATGCTCCACCCTCTCTCCTCTTTCTTCCGTGACCCATCCCTGTAAACGTAATTTTCCTGATGATGTGTGAGTGGAGAAGGAGAGTCTCATTTCATACAAGCACTCCTCGCCGCCTCTCCTCGATTACCTTTGACCCTTTTCAAAAGGAGGTGAGAGGATGGAGGAGAGAGGACGTAGGAGCAAATCCAAATGAGAAAACACCTAAGTGCTCAAAGGAGGGAATGTGACCCTTTTAAAGCAGAACAGAAAATGTGTGCTGTTGGGAGTACTTAGAGTGTGCTTTTTAGCACAATGATAGTTTATAATTGTGTTTACATCCTGTGTCCCACCATCTCTAGAGAACATTATCTTGTTGCTGTCTGTCAACAAGTCTGTATATTTGCTTCTAGGGGATTCTCATATGGGCCTTTTGTTAAGCGCACTGTTTTCTATAAAATGACATTAAGTCATGTACAAAAAAATATTGGACAGAATTTAATTGAAGTAGGACATGTGTGATTGACAGACTGATGAATATGCCACCTTCTGGCTATTGGGTGACAAAGCAGCTCTCACATTAGACACTGGCATTGCTTCTGTCATGTTCTATGTTTATGCAGTAGAGTTATGAGAAAAAAAAGGTTGTTCTGAGTTGATCATTTTAAAAGCTAGATAACAAAAAATATAATTATGTTTGCATTTAACTCATGCACCTTTCTGTAAATGAATGAAAATGCTTTTGTTCCCCTTCTCCCTCCAGGAAAAAGAAGACCAACTACTTCATAGTGTCGTTGGCGTTCGCAGACCTCCTGGTTGCTGTGGTTGTCATGCCATTTGCAGCCATTGAGCTGACCACAGGTCAGTGGAGGTATGGGGAGATCTTCTGTCTGGTCAGGACCTCGTTGGACGTGTTTCTGACCACTGCATCTATCCTACACCTGTGTTGCATAGCACTGGACAGGTGAGCAATGAACATAGTGAAAAACATCCCTTCACTTTGGAAGTTATTGCAAAACTATTGCAAACTGTTGCCACGCCCCCTAGCCCAGTCACCTTGATGCATCCATTCAGCCTAATAGCCGTACACCTTTGTTAGCACCCAGCTGTGTGTTAGCATTAGCACATGTCTTGGAGGGCCCTTCTCTAGCACCTCTCTGTCTTTCTCTGTCCTTAAGCATATGGCAGCCTGTCATGGCTGATACATGAGCAGCTATGTTGTCCTGTCCTGCACCTGCCCCATACAGTCAAAAGTCACTGGAGTAAGTAATCTGCAAGCTCACCCCCTCGTTCCAAACACAAATCTAATGTATGCTTCTCCACAGGACCAGGGCCGGATTACCGAACAGTTATGCCCCGACCTCCAGTGGGCCCTCAACCAATTATTATAATTTTTAATTTGGGGGAGTTTGTGGGCCCCCTGTAGGTCACCCCCCCCGAGATAGCATATGATAGCACAATGTGTATAATTGCAGAACATTTGCTTTAAAAACTCAAATCCAAAACGGAAATCTGTTTTACTGAGCTAAAGGCTAGAGCTGCCTCTTTCAAGGAGCGGGACACTAATCTGGACGCTTATACAAAATTACGCAATGACCTCCGACGAACCATCAAACAGGTTAAGCGTCAATACAGGACTAAGATCGAATCCTACTACACCAGCTCTGATGGATGTGGCAGGGCTTGCTAAGTATCACAGATTACAAAAGGAAACCCAGCCGTGAGCTGCCCATAGACGCAAGCCTACCAGACAAGCTAAATACCTTTTATGCTCGCTTCGAGGCAAGCAACCCTGAACCATGCATGAGAGCACCAGCTGTTCCGGACAATTGTGTGATCTTTCACTCCATAGCCAATGTGAGTAAGATCTTTAAACAGGTTAACATTCGCAAGGCCACTGGGCCACATGGAATACCAGGATGTGTACTCAGAGCATGCGCTGACCAGCTCGCAAGTGTTTTCACTGACATTTTCAACCTATCACTGACCCGGTCTGTAATATCAACTTGTTTCAAGCAGGCCACCATAGTCCCCATGCCAATGCTAAGGTAACCTGCATAAATGACTAAATCCGAGTAGCACTCATATCTATATCTATGAAAGGTTGGTCATGGCTTACATCAACACACTGATGACACAATCTCTATTGCTTCCCACACTTTTAATTGACTACAGCTCAGCATTCAACACCATAGTGCCCTACAAGCTCATCACCAAGCTCAGGACCCTGGGACTGAACACCTCCCTCTGCAACTGGATCCTGGACTTCCCAACCGGCCAACCCGAGGCGGTGAGGGTAGGCAACAACACATTCACCATGTTGATCATCAACACGGGGCCGCTCAGGGATGTGTGCTTCGTCCCCTCCTGTACTCCCTGTTCACCTACGACTGCGTGGACGCGTACGACTCCAACACCATCATCAAGTTTGCTGATGCCAAATAGGTGGTAGCACTGATCACCGACAACGATGAAGCAGCCTACAGGGAGGCGGTCAGAGACTGCCAGGACAACAACCTCTCCCTCAACATCAGCAAGACAAAGGAGCTGATCGTGGACTACAGGAAACAGAGGGATGAGCACGCCCCCATCCACAGGGCTGCTGTGGAGATGGTCAAGAGTTTCAAGTTCCTCGGTGTCCACATCACTATGGAATTAGCATGGTCCACACACACCCACACAGTTGTGAAGGGGCAGAGGAAGGCCCAAAAAATTGTCCAAGACTCCAGCCACCTAAAGGCCTTTGCAGACTGTATGATTTTAGCTGTCTTATACCACCATTTTGTCATCCCAGACAAAATTTCCACGCTGTGGGAAAATTCTTACATTGTAAACGATTGTCGGGCGTCTTAGCTTGTTCAGTGTGACAGGGTCTAGGTCTACTGGTGACTGATCAATAAGAACACGATTGGCACACAATAATACGATTATTGTGACTAGTCAGAATAATATAATTGTTTTATTTAAACATGTACATGATATGTGGAAGAAGAACCATTTCCTAATAATCTTGTTTACATGACACATCTGAAGTCAGTCTACCTGATGAAATTTTGATAAATGCACAAGATCGGCAATCAAAGTAAATGACCATGTTATTTTGGAGAAACCTATTTGATTCGGAGTTTGGACATACACTCAGTGGCCTGTTTATTAGGTACACCACCCCGTTCAAAAAATGCTTTGCTCGTGCAGTCAGTAAGTTACGTGCACGTGGCTTGCTATATAAAGCAGGCAGACAGGCATCGAAGCAATCAGTTACTGTAGGTTGAACGTTAGAATGGGCAAAACGAGTGACCTAGGTGATTTTGAGCGTGGCATGATTGTCGGTGCCAGACGCGCCCGTTTCAGTACCTCAGTATCTCGGAACACACGACTCGTCAGTCCTCACGGATGGGCTATTGCAGCAGACGACCACGACCACAACGGGTTCCACGCTTATCAGTTAAAAACAAGAAGAAGCGGCTCCAGCGAGCACGCGATCACTGAAACTAACACAATTTGTAGAATCCATGCCCTGAAGAATTCAGGCCAAAAGACTGCTAAACAAGGCTGCTAAATAGCTAATCAAATGACTGCACACACAGTGACACAGACACTTTCACACTCCTGTTGTGAAAGTAAAAACATCCTGTCCTCTGAATCATTCAGATGTTCACTGGCAAAATTCAGACTGGCATGTATATGTATTCTTGAGCAGGGGGACCTTGCGGGCGCTGCAGGATTTCAGTCCTTCACGGCGTAGTGTGTTACCAATTGTTTTCTTGGTGACTATGGTCCCAGCTGCCTTGAGATCATTGACAAGATCCTCCTGTGTAGTTCTGGGCTGATTCCTCACCGTTCTCATGATCATTGCAACCCCACGAGGTGAGATCTTGCATGGAGCCCCAGGCCGAGGGATATTGACAATTCTTTTGTGTTTCTTCCATTTGCGAATAATCGCACCAAATGTTGTCACCTTCTCACCAAGCTGCTTGGCGATGGTCTTGTAGCCCATTCCAGCGTTGTGTAGGTCTACAATCTTGTCCCTGACATTGGAGAGCTCTTTGGTCTTTTCCATGGTGGAGAGTTTGGAATCTGATTGATTGATTTTTTCTGTGGACAGGTGTCTTTTATACAGGTAACAAGCTGCGGTTAGGAGCACTCCCTTTAAGAGTGTTCTCCTAATCTCAGCTCGTTACCTGTATAAAAGACACCTGGGAGCCAGAAATCTTTCTGATTGAGAGGGGGTCAAATACTTATTTCCCTCATTAAAATGCTAATCAATTTATAACATTTTTGACATGCGTTTTTCTGGATATTTTTGTTGTTATTCTGTCTCTCACTGTTCAAATAAACCTACCATTAAAATTATAGACTGATCCTTTCTTTATCAGTGGGCAAACATACAAAATCAGCAGGGGATCAAATACTTTTTCCCCCCCACTGTATATTAATTACACTTTGGATGGTGTGTCAATAGAACCCAGTCACTAAAAGGATACAGGCTTCCTTACTAACTCCGGTACCGGAGAGGAAGGAAACCGACTTTAAAACAGTTACAGAGTTTAATGGCTGTGATAGGAGAACACTGAGGATGGATCAGCAACATTGTAGTTACTCCACAATACTAACTTAATTGACAGAGTGAAAATAAGGAAGCCTGAACAGAATAAAAATATTCCAAAACATGCATCCTGTTTTAAACAAGGCACTAAAGTAATAGTACAACAAATATGGCAAGGCAATTCACTTTTTGTCCTGAATACAAAGGGTTATCTTTGGGGCAAATCTAATACAACACATTTCTGAGTACCACTCTCTATATTTTCAAGAATAGTGGTGGCTGCATCATGTTATGCTTGTAATCATTAAGCACTGGGGAGTTTTTCAGGAAGAAAAATAAACAGAATGGAGCTAAGCACAGGCAAAATGCTAGAGGAAAACCTGGTTGTCTGCTTTCCACCAGACACTGGGAGAATAATTCACCTTTCAGCAGGACAAAAACCTAAAACACAAGGCCAAATCTACACTGGAGTTACTTACCAAGAAGACAGTGAATGTTCCTGAGTGGCCTAGTTACCGTTTTGACTTAAATATGCTTGAAAATCTATGGCAAGACCTGAAAATGGTTGTCTAGCAATGATCAACAATCAATTTGACAGAGCTTGAAGAATTTGGAAAAGAGTAATGGGCAAATGTTGCACAATCCAGGTGTGGAAAGCTCTTAGAGACTTACCCAGATAGACTCACAGCTGTAATCGCTGCCGAAGGTGATTCTAAAGCCCAAATCAAACGAAAAGCATTTAGTTTTTTACAGGCGTGAATGAGCGCGTACACACTGGAATTAGAATGCACGGTAGTGAATGAGAGAAAACGGACGTGGCGCGAGCTTCAATGCCTTCAACGGCATCATGCGTTTCAAATTAGAAAGCAAGTGAATGTTTCTTACATGTACGCGAAGCAATGCTGGTAAAGTGAGCGGAAATTTGCCAGAAAATTGTTGTGAATTGTTATGTCTGGACTTTTAAAAAGTGTCTATTTTGTGTTGATAAGGTTAGCTGCCAGTGCCAGTAATACATATTTAAAAACAATGTTATGCCTACCTTTGTTGATTTTGAGCACAGGCATATGGCCTATGCAGGCTACGGCTGGGAAACTTGCAGAACTCTGTTCAAGAGAGAATACTGCTATGTAGAAAGAATGAGACTAGCTAAATTCTTTATCATCTGCTAGGGTGTATTAGCTACAACTCTCCTCATGTTCGTGAGCCGACGTAACAGGAGGCAGGTACGGGGCTCCCGTAGGACATACAGTGTAAGGTGAGTCAAAAGAAACACACAACAATAATTCACAAAGCAAATATAACATATTACAACTGTTTATTATGGATTCTCATGACCATTAAGTTGGCATACACTAGGCAGTGTAATGTGAATTGACTCTCTCTACTCTGGCACGCAAATTTTGACGCCGTTGACGACGTCTGTCTGTGTGGTTTCGGCTTATCATGTTTTCATTCAGGGGATTGAATACTTATCTAATCAAGATATATTAGTGTTTTATTTTTCATGAATTTCAAAAAATGTTTTAGAATATTTCTTCCACTTTTACATTGCAGAGTATTTTGTGTAGATCGTTGACAAAAAATGACAATTGAATCCATTTTAATCACACTTTGTAACACCAAAACACATGAAAAAGTCAAGGGGTGTGAATACCTTCTGAAGGCACCGTATTTAATGGGCCATTGTGTAACGATTGATTGAAATAAGAACACATTTGTATGTGTTGTTGTATGCTTTGATGGAAGTAGTTGATTTTGTGTCATGTATTTCATGTTTTGATGGTCTTAAAGGAAAGTTCCACCCCAAAACTATCTTTTGGTATTTGTTTCATTAGTCCATTGTTGACATAGTCCCAAAATGTTTTGCTTGTCAGCACTCAAGTTTTCAAGATATGTAACTTTCAAAATACAGAACTCATCCCCTATACAATGCCATTTTGCATCATATGATGCAAGCTATTTTCATGTGCTGTGTGTGAAAGCAGGTTTTTGTAAGGTGTAAGGTTTTTGTTGAAGATAGCTATATCAGTGCCTGTAGAAAACCTGTCTTCTGTAGGCCTACTGTGTGTGGCATTGTTTCCCCTCAGGTATCAAGCTAATTTATCTTAGCTAGTTATCTAGCTAGCCAAACGTTAGATTTGACTTAGCTAGGAGTATTCCCTGTCTCTGAGTTAATGTAGCCCTTTCCTGTAGTCAAATTACCAAATCACCCTCTAGTGGCCTCACGGGTGGAATATTATTAATATTTTTCATAATTTCATAATTAATAGACATTGGGTTTTCTTAACTGCCAAAAATCTGGTGTTTCTATATCAAATGTTTTTTCAAATATATTTCAGTTTTATATGATGTAGATCAAGTGTAATATTAGGATGCAAACTCAAAATGAAATACCTTCAACATGTCAGATATAGAATTGAAATGTATCTTCTTTTTTAAGCCCATACCTATGTGTATAAGCAGTATACTTTTGTTCAAAGTAGATTTGTACCAAGAAACATTCTGTGTGTGCCCACTGCAGTAAACTTAACATGGTTGGTAGCTACAGTAGTTGGCAAGCTTATAATTCATGCTTTTATGGTGGTCCAGTTACTGTATGGTTTTTATCCTTATTATTTCCATGAGTTAGCTAGCTAGCTAGTCTCAGTCTGGATGCAGGCATAGTTACTTTAACGTTAGGTGGATATAGCTAGCTATATTGAAATGAAAGGAGTGTCTCAATTGTTCAGCCAAGTTTAAACTATCCAGTTAGACTCTCCACTTAAACGTTGCCATGTCTTTGTCCCCCAGATACTAAAGTAGAATCTCAAATGTTTATCCACGTTTGTCCATTTTGACTGTCCCCTAAACTCTTGTTATGTCTGTATTCCCCAGATACAGATACTAAAGACGTGTGTTACAAGTTGGAAAGAAGACTGCCTGCCCAAGCATTGATGATGCCTGAAAGTCATACTGTAAGTATACATGTGGAATATTGAATTCTATTTAATATGTAATACTGTAAACCATGCACAAAGGGGCTGAACTCAACTCAATGCAGATTAACGTCCTGCACACAGCAATAGACTGTATAGGAGTAGAGCATGTTCTGAGCAATTTTTTATTTTACCTTTATTTAACTAGGCAAGTCAATTAAGAAAAATGCTTTGGATATGAATTAAATGAAACAGGATTGGTCACAGCAGAAGCATTCCTCCTTGGGGTTAACGTTACATCTTCACTGGAGCTCTCCTAAACACTGCAGACCTGGTAGCAGCTAACCTCGGTGTGTGTGTGTGTGTGTGTGTGTGTGTGTGTGTGTGTGTGTGTGTGTGTGTGTGTGTGTGTGTGTGTGTGTGTGTGTGTGTGTGTGTGTGTGTGTGTGTGTGTGTGTGTGTGTGTGTGTGTGTGTGTGTGTGTGTGTGTTGTGTGTGTGATCATTTTTCTACATTGATACCATTCTCTTATCCCCAGGTTGTTACACATATGGCTGAATAACTCTGCCAGGCGACCAAAAGAACAAGAGACCCGAACCGTTCTGACTCTCGGGGACAATCACCTCTACTCCCTGGCATTCACCATCATGAATGGGCAGGCTCTGGAGCAGAAAATATTGTTTCGTTGTTGTTGTTGTTGTTTGACATAAAATCATGTTTAAAATGTATACCTGGTAGGGGCTGTGGGGTGGTTACTTTCCTTCAGCCTCATTCCTCAGCTTTAATTGGTAGGGCTGCTGTGATATTCAAATGATGGATTGTGCTTCTAAAATGTTGGTTGATTTGTGTGTTCCTTATTTATTTATTTTTTTATCTTTTGCATGACTTCATTTTGTAGTTGAAATTAAGAGCTGAAAAATAAACATTTGTGTAGTAACGTTGTAACTTTGATTGTTAGAAGTATTTGTACTTTAAGAAAATGTGCAGATTCTGTAATAGAGAGAAGGTAGAAAAAGATAACCCAGTAAGAAACTAAGAAATGAACACTGCTGGGTAAATAAAAATATAAATAATGATAACCCAGCCATAAAGTAATAAATAACCTTCGGCTGGGTTAAAAATACATGAATAACAATAACCCAGCAAGAGTAAAAACCAACCCACTGCTGGGTCAAAATAACCTAGTGCCAGGTATCAATCAATCAATCAATCAATCAAATGTATTTATAAAGCCCGTTTTACATCAGCAGATGTCACACTGTGCTATACAGAAACCCAACCTAAAACCCCAAACAGCTAGCAATGTAGATGTAGAAGCACGGTAGGTACTATATTGACCCAGTGCTGGGTTACAGAAATGACCCACATTTGTTTAGTGTAACATTTTATTATAAAACTGCAATCGGTCATTAGAAGGATTTTAAAGTAGTCTTTAAAGTAGTCTTTGAAGTGATGAGTCACTGCTTTTCTTTCTTATCCACCTATATAGGGCTAATGCATTTAAAAGAGGGTTTCAATTTAGTTTATTATTTGGTATCGCAAGTAAGGAGATTATTAAGGAATAAGGAATGAGTCATCATTGGCAATATTTTGGTATGTACATAGCAGGTGTCAAAATGCAATGGCTCTTGGGGAGCAGAAAGCACACAGATTGAAATAATACTTTTTAAATGTTCATGTTTTGAAAATAACTTTTTAGTTATCAGATTTGATTTTTTTTTTTGTGGCCTGTAGATATAAATATTATTCAGAAACCCACTATCAATAGATTACAGGTTTTGTCCTCTGTTGAATCTATAATGTTGTTGATGTTGTTATAATGTTGTTATATTATTTTGATACTGTAGGTACTATGCGATCTGCTGCCAGCCGCTGGTGTACAGGACTAAGATGACTCCCGTCAGAGTGGCCCTAATGCTGGGGGGATGCTGGGTCATCGCCTCCTTCATCTCCTTCCTTCCCATCATGCAAAGCTGGCATGCCATCGGCATAGAGGACATTGTAAGTCTGTAAGCAGCTGTGGCCAGCCTGTCTATCTGATGGTTCTACTACAGACAGAGTCTTGCTCTGTAGTCTAAATCGTTTGATCTAAAACATTTATATACTGGAGGTTTTGAACTACCATTAATTGTTTTGTTGATCCTTGAAAATGTGGACAGATGTTAAGTGAAGGACACATGGTTAAACCAACAAGCATTCCATTTTTTATTTGAATAACATTTCAAGTTCGTAGAATGGTGTTGTAGTAGTCATAAAACAATTGTACTTTTCACAGCCCTTTTCAGCAACAAGCATAACAGATCAAACTGGAGACCTATGTTTGAATAGTTTTTTGAATGTTTTGACATAGTGCCGATTTTGAGCTGCTCAGATCATGAACTGTTCATGCGTCAAGCTCTTTGGGGAGAGCAAACACACAAGCCCTCTTTTAGTTCTAAAAATAGTACTATGACTCATTGTTTCACCTTTGACATCTGAAAAAATGTATCTCTGTCAAATGATGACACTGATTATTGTTTACAAAATTCAAATTATCCATATACACTGACTGTACAAAACATTAGGAACACCTTCCTAATATTGAGTTGCACCCTCTTTTTCCCTCAGAACAGCCTCAATTTGTCGGGGCATGGACTATATGTCAAATGCGTCCCACAGTGAAGCTGGCCCATGTTGACTCCAATGCTTCACACAGTTATGTCAAGTTGTCTGGATGTCCTTTGGGTTGTGGACCATTCTTGATACACACGGAAACTGTTGAGCGTGAAAATACCCAAAATTGTTGCAGTTCTTGTCAAACTCAAACCGGTGTGTCTGGCACCTACTACCATACCCTGCTCAAAGGCACTTAAATATTTTGTCTTGCCCATTCACCCTCTGAATGGCACGCATAAACAAGGTTTAAACATCCTTCTTAACCTGTCTCCTCCCCGTCATCTACACTGATTTGAAGTGGATTTAACAGGTGACATCAATAAGGGATCATAGCTTTCACCTGGATTCACCTGGTCAGTCTAGGTCATGGAAAGGTGTTCCTAATGTTTTGTTCTCTCAGTGTAAGTGCCGTCCAAGTGCACTCAACCATCCTAGGCTAACGCTACCACTACCCTTTACATAGACATAAACACCCAAGAAAATTCCAAGCGCACTGAGATCTAAACACTGGAGTCAGTGCTGAGTACAATTCACAGCTACCGGTTTATGAACACAAATAATACTATATGTCAACGTCTACCTGTTCATAGTTTGTTTTAAGAGAGTCACTAAATGGACATTAGGCAATCGTTACACTCTCGGTTGAAGGGGATAAGAGCGTGTCACTATTCCATAAGTGGATGTGGATACAACAGTACGCACACGCCTCTTCCTGTACGTGGATCTGCTTGTTCATTGATTGCGCTCTCTCTCTCTCTGCATGCTGTCTGTCTCCAGATTGAGGAGAGGAAGTTCAGCAGCAGCAGCAGCAGCAACAAGACCAGCTGTGTATTCGTGGTGAACCGTCCACATGCTCTCATCTGCTCCGCCGTGGCCTTCTACGTTCCCCTGGGCCTCATGGTGCTGGCCTACCAGCGCATCTACATCACCGCCATGGGCCACGCGCGGCAGATCGGCACGCTGCAGCGGGCAGGCTCCGCCCACTACTCGGCGCCCCCCCATCACTACCTCAGCTCCGAGCAGCAGGGCTCCAGTCGCATGCGCATAGAGACCAAAGCTGCCAAGACCCTGGCTGTCATCATGGGCTGCTTCTGTCTCTGCTGGGCCCCGTTCTTCATCACCAACGTGGTGGACCCCTTCATCCACTACAGTGTGCCCTGGCAGATGTGGACCGCCTGGCTGTGGCTTGGCTATATTAACTCTGGCCTTAACCCCTTTCTCTACGCCTTCCTGAACAGGGCCTTCAGACGGGCCTTCCTCATGGTACTGTGTTGTGGTGGTGAGAGATACGTACACCAGGGGAGCTACGGCCCCACCAGACGCTACTCTGGATCTGTCAACAGGACCTCCATCGCACTCAGGTAAGGAACTGATACTGGACCACCCACACGTGTCCTACCTTTTATCATTTAGCCTTGAATTAAGATCATTCTCTTACAGGTGCAGATACAAAATGTTCTCTCAGGTGGGTTAAGCTGAGTCTCTGGTGCCCTATCTTACTTCAAATACATTTAGAATCATCTGAGATGAGATATTGCCCAAGATGTTTGTGTCACATCCTGATCTGTTTCACCTGTCTTTGTGCTTGTCCCGTCGAGTCCTACCAGCGTGTTCCTGTGTTTCCTGTGCTCTCATTTTTGTTTTTCTTAGTCTTCCCAGTTCTGACCTTTCTGCCTGTCCTGACCCTGATTCCGCACGCCGTCCTGTACCTGCCTGACTCTGATTTGGATTACGACCCTTTGCCTGCCTTGACTTACCTTTTGCCTGCCTTCATAAGGCATTGCAGTAATTCCTCGTGTCTTCCATGGTGGCTCCTTGCTGGGAGACAGCGTTGTGGAGCTGGTCTGAGTCTGCTGGGTCAGTCATAGCCAGTTCGTACTATCAAGGCTCAGGCTAAGACCCAGATGCAGACACAGGAGGTGGATAGTGTATGGTACGAGTCTCAGGCAAAAGGTAAGTCAAGGCAGGCAAAGGGTCGTAATCCAAATCAGAGTCATGCAGGCACAGCACGACGGGCAGGATCAGTCAGGACAGGCAGAGGTCAGAACTGGGAAGACTAAGAAAAACAAAAACTAGAGCACAGGAAACGCGGAAAACACACCGGTAGGATTTGACATCTAAGGCACTGCATCTTAGTGCTAGAGGCGTCACTACAGACCCTGGTTCAATTCCAGGCTGTATCACAATCGGCAGTGATTGGGATTCCCGTAAGGCGGCGCACAATTGGCCCAGCGTCTTCCGGGTTAGAGTTTGGCCGGGGTAGGCCGTACATAAGGATTTGTTCTTAACTGACTTCCCTAGTTAAATAAAGGTTAAATAAAAACATTAAAAAATTTATGGGACAAACACAAAGACAGGTGAAACAGATCAGGGTGTGACAGTTTGAGATCTGAAGAGAAAACCTGGTTATTCTCCAATCGGGGTCATCAAAGAATGAATATTTACATCAGATTTCAACATGTTGAATCAGAAGCTTGAGTTTGTTTAACTGTTGAACGTCTGTGTGTTATTTAAAAATGTCTCATGTTTAAGTAGACAACCAGGAAGCCAGAATAGGTTATCGTCAATTGAAGACAAGTAAAGGATGGGGCATCATTAGGGAGATTTAGATTTGCTCTTATACCCTGTTTTTTTCCATACCCAATTTGGTTGGGCTCGTTGAGCAGTGCTGTACTCTTCTGCCAGACTCAGAGGCCCATGTGTGAGGAAGGCACTTATGCCACTCAGCCCACGCCTATATGACCTCATCAACACTACTGGATACACAGAGGGGGAAAAACAAAATGGATGTGACTATATCCTGGATTGTCAATTGGCCCAGAAGTAGTATGTATGTGGCATTTGGAAATGGGATAGTGTTTGTTTATTCATGTTTTTATGATTATGTTTTCCATTTGAAATCGGATGAGGTGCCGGATGTTGTGATCTTTTTGTGTCATCATTTATCTTTCTCAAAGGAGAGAGAGAGAGAGAGAGAGAGAGGTAGCTGGTTTTACATACTTCTCTCCAGGGTGACTTAGCCTTTTGTTATTGTTCAATGTTTTGTTTGTGAGTTTTTCACATAATGATTATGACTTTGTTTCCATACAAAATGTTACAAGTCTACCATCCATGTGTTTCTATTTTATTACATTTTGGAAAATAACATTTCATTCTTAACTGGTAACTCTGCGGCCGTATTCACAGTTGTAGTGGTTACTCCTTGGATACATTTTTGTGTAATGTAGTAGGCAGAAAAATAAATGGTATTATAGACACCCTAATGTCTCTCTATTAAAAAATGTCTGAGACACAACGCAGATGTCTATTTTTTCCACTCAGAATCAAATTACTGCAACTGGAATAGAAGCTGTTGGAAAGTCATTACGGATTTTGCGTAAGATACTTTTTCTTCTAGCTTTAAAGTGGTCAGCAGTCAGTCACATAGTGAAAATGTCAACCAATCGATTGGTTGAAAAAACAGTCTACTTTCAGTCTACCAAGATTTGATTTAGTTGGGGACAACCCTACTTCCCCTAACCCTTTAACCTAACCCTAACCCCTAGCATAGGCAACGTTAGCCACCTAGCTACCTAGCTAGAATTCATAACATATCATATGTTTTACAAATTTGTAACATATTGTATGTTTTGCAAATTCGTAACATATTGTATGTTTAGCAAATTTGTAACATATAATATGAATTGTAATTCATAACATATCATACGAAATGGGCGATGAACATCCACAAATGAATACATACCATACAAAACATAACATATCATACTAAACGGAGTGTCTCAGATTTACGTACAGAATAATACGAAATGCTCTGAGAACATGTTGATGGAACAGCTTGTTGTGTTGTGGCCATAGAAATAATCCATAGGTTTTGGAACCTCTAACCCTGGCAATTTGACTGTTAAACTCCTGGGTATACTATGAATAGCTGACAGTTTTGTCTTAAATGGAAACTTACATCTATGGATAAATATGTCTATGGTTGGTTGTGGCTGTCAGTTTGCCTTTTGCAAATCTCCAAAACAGTCTTGTGAAAAAATGTATAGTTTGGGAAGCAAATGCTGTCATTATTACATGTATAATATGGTAGTTATTTTAACGTAACTATTTTTTACAAACAAAAAATATTTGATTCATAAAATATTTAATCAGTCATCTTCCTCAAATGAAGGGGATGATGACAGAATATTTGCGAGAGGTAGGGTTTTTCGGAGACCAAAAGAATCGGGAAGATTGCAGATTGTCGTTTTTATAAGGATTCCAAAAAACAGAGGCAGTTGGATAACTTATTCATTGAAGTAAATACATTTTGAAAAAATACAAATGTATATATATAATATACATGTATATATTATTATTAGCTTGCATACAGGTGTATGATGAGATGCTAGCTAGCTAACCCTACTGTATAGCTAAGTAAATCCAATATCATCAGCTAGCTAACTTCTTATTAGCTATCTATCTTGATGTTTATCATTGTAAATTTAAACACAAGCTCCAAATGCATTTGTAGATAACAGTCATGTAAGAGGGTGAAAGGACTTTTGCTCCAGCTGTCAGAAAAAGGAGGAAGTAGACTGGATAGGGCAGGTCATTTTTGGGGAGGACATTATGGAAAGATTCTCTAGTTCTAGTTCCTAGTAAGGAAAAATGTTAGGACAGAGAGATATTAGCAACGTGTTAAAACATGAGGTGGATAAATGGATCTTGCCACGGTATCTCTGTGCATTTAAATTGCGATCGATTGTCACGCCCTGATCTGTTTCACCTGTCCTTGTGCTTGTCTCCACCCCCCTCCAGGTGTCGCCCATCTTCCCCATTATCCCCTGTGTATTTATACCTGTGTATTTATACCTGTGTTTTCTGTCTGTTGCCAGTTCGTCTTGTTTGTTCAAGCCTACCGGCGTTTTGTTTCAGCTCCTGTTTTTCCCTAGTCTCTATTTCTCGTCCTCCTGGTTTTTGACCTTTGCCTGTCCTGACCCTGTACCCACCTGCCTGACCTCTGCCTTTCTCTGAGCCTGCCTGCCGTCCTGTACCTTTGCTCCACCTCTGGATTACCGGCCTCTGCCTGACCTGACCCTGAGCCTGCCTGACGTCCTGTACCTTTGCTCCACCTCTGGATTACCGACCTCTGCCTGACCTGACCCTGAGCCTGCCTGACGTCCTGTACCTTGGCCTCGTTTGCATGCCCATATGGTTACAATAAATATTGTTACTTCACACAATCTGCACTTGGGTCTTACCTTGATTACTGATATCGATAAAATGCATTTTCTTCCATTGTCCGTAGCTTATGCCTGCCCATACCATTATCCCACCGCCACCATGTGGCACTCTGTTCACAATGTTGACATTAGCAAACTGCTCACCCGCACGGTGTCATGCACGTGAGGCCGGTTGGACGTACTGCCAAATTCTTTAAAACGACGCTGGAGGCAGCTTATGCTAGAGAAATTAACATTAAATTCTCTGGCAACAGCTCTGGTGGACACTCCGTAGTCAGCATGCCAATATCACATGACCTCAAAACTAGAGACACCTATGGCATTGTTCTGTGTGACAAAAACAGTGACCTTTTATTGTCCCTAGCACAAGGTGCACCTGTGCAATGATAAGGCTGTTTAATCAGCTTCTTGAATTTCCACACCTGTCAGGTGGATGGATTATCTTGGCAAAGGAGAAATTCTAACTAACAGGGATGTTAACAAATTTACAAAAAATGTATGGAATTTTTCGGGGGTCTTTACATGTTGTGTTTATATTTTGTTCAGTGATTGCCTAGTTACTTTTACCCCTATAATCACATGTACATACTGTATTACCATAATTATCTCAACTACCTCATACCCCTGCACATTGACTCAGTACTGGTACTCCTTGTATATAGCCTCGTTATTGTTTTTATTGTGTTCCTATTTTCTTTTTTATTTAGCAAATGTTTGTCTTACTTTTTAACTCTGCATTGTTGGGAATGGGCTCGTAGGTAAGCATTTCACTGTAAAGTTTACACCTGTTGTATTCGGCGCATGTGACCAATACAATTTGATTTGATTGAGGTAGGGGAGGGGGAGGCCTGGGGAGGAGAAATTAAGAAGTTCCTCATTTGTATTCCGTAGACCTCGCTAACTCCTCAAACCTGATTCATAGTAGAGAGCACTGGTCGTCTTTCCATGAGGTTTCAGGATGTTGAATAACACTTTATTAGTTATGTTATAATGCCTACATAGGATGGTCAAAATCCATTCTGTGTTGAATTGTGCATCCATTGTTTTCAGTATTTGTTATGGATTTCCCTTTGCTTAGTAGCTTTAGCTGCTCTAGTCTGTATTTGTTTATTCTGAAGCTGCTGCAGCAGAACAAAGTGTCGATAGAGAGTGTGTGTTTAGTAATCTGCAGGAAAAAGACATAAGGACATTACACGTCAAAAAACCAAGCCTTGTGTAACAAGGTCATAATATACACAGAGAATAAAGTTCTTGTGGCTGAAAAGCTGGTTTAGCCTTGGTTCACACACAGATTACCATCCACTCTGCTGCGCTCGGATCTCACCTTGGTTCACACATTAATAAGGCTTGGTTCATTGATGCACTTCGCTGAGCACTCTGGTTTTATTCACATAGCAAATAGGGAAGGATTGAAAATGAATTTATATATATTATATATATATATTCACACACTTTTTGTATTTACATTTTAAGATGCATCAATAGCACAATGAAATGCACAGAATGCTAGAGATTGATTATTTTTGTCATAGTATGATTAAAATAACCTGCGGCCCTCTTCTCCATCACTTCCTCTTACCATGTCTCTACTCAATTGAAGACTGTCCACAGTTTTTGCTCAAGCTCTGAGGTAAAATAACTTAGAGTGTTCATTAGATGAACAGATTCTGCATCTGCAGTAACTTTCACCTACACCCAAAAATTGTAATCTAGGAATGTCAAATGCGGAAATGTGTCCCAATGGTGCTGAGCTGCTGACAGGGATGTAGTGTGCTTTTTTCAGGGATATTTTTATGGATTGTGTCAGGCTCCAGCAGCCACACACACCCTCAGCCTCTCTGTTTGCAAATGGCTGAAGCTGAGCAGTGCTAGGGTTGGTTAGGGTTTAGATCACAAATCTGCATTTGAAAGTGGAGTTGCTACAGGAAGTAGTGTTGGTGGCCATATTGAGAGCAGTCCCAGCTAGCACATTTGGTTTCTTGGAAGTAGTGGTAGCGTACATTTTTGGTTTCCCATTGGTTCTGGGAACGAAGATATATGTTTCTGAGAATCTAGTGTAGCACATAGGGATGTGTGAAACTTACTCCGCAGCCTTAAGTATCCCTTTTGCTTTGCCTCATTAGCTAGCTTTTGAGGTGGTGCGATCGGCAACGCTTGAGGAGGGCGGTCACGTGTGTTTTTAAGGCAGAGGTCCCGAGTTCGCGCCAGGTATTGGCCAAATCGGGAGGAGGTAGTACTCCCTAAGCAAACAGCGTGACGTCCTTTACAGTGGTTCCTAGTGACTCGGATCTACAGTTGCGCTCAGTTCAGTGCTGGGGTCACCGTTAAGTAAGTTTGAGGGGTGAATGTAGCACATGGGGATGTGTGAAACTCACTCCTCACCCTGTAATAGGCCTACGTAGTGCTCCTCTGCATGTTGTTTTGCTGCAGGCTTAGTTTTTAGTAGCCTAGCTAGGACACTTTCCCTCCGCTGTGCACTGTAAATGGGACAAACAAAGCAGTGCAATTGAAGTTGATTTCACCGATGCCAGGACATCAGGCTATAATTTGATAATATAGATGACTCAATTGTTGACTCGCTTATGTGTCCTGTTCGGCCCACGGGCCTTATGTTTGACATGTATGCTAGCCTATTAGCCACGCTATGACTACGTTATGACTGACTTGTGATCATTGCCCTGAAACAGTGCATCCCCCCCGAATGGGTGGAGGCAGTAAACAATGTACGGGGCCAGCTGTGATTTACAGCTATACATTTTTTGGGGAAAAAGCGAAGAAATGTATTGGTGAATTATATTAATCATGTATTCAACCATCTATTTTGCCAACAATGCCTTACTGTACATCATGGAATTTTGAGTAAAGTAGAACCTATTTAAAACCTCTTATAAAATTGGTTTTGTAGCATAAAGTAGGAATTTGATATTCTTCACTGATATTATGATTGTCTGTTTGTTTCATATCTGCAAAGTAATTAATGCTGTCAGTTCCACTTTTTAACATTCTCTGAACGTTCTGAGAACATCATTTAAAACAGAACCATAAGGAAACCTGTAGGAAATGTTACTCTAAAGTACCAAAATTCCAACAGACGAACATTGCTTCTTAACATTCTCTGAACAATTTGCGAACATTACTTTAAATAGAACCCAGAGGAAACCTGTAGGAAACATTATGCTGAAGTACTAATATTCCCACAGAAGAACGTTGTTTCTTAACGTTCTTTGAACTTTGAGAACATTCCCAATGCCAAACCAGTTGGAGAACATTCCTAGAACAATAACAAAACATTTAATTAAATGTAACCATGTTTGAACTTTTAGGAAACATTCTGTTGAAGTAATAACGTTGTTTTGTCATGTTCCTTAAATGTATTGAGAATGTTCCAAAGCCAAGCAACTATCCTACACCATTCCAATAACATTTTGTGAAGGTTGCAGGTAACATAACCATAGGACAACCATACTCTCACGAAGCTCTAAGAAACATATGGTTCTCAGAACGTTATATGCTAGCTGGGGTAGGAGGCACTAATGTCTCTGTGGTGAGCCAACACACTGAGAGTGAATGTATTTACTTTACAAATGAGCAACAGCAAACAAAGAAAAGTAGGGGTGCTTGACAACAATGAAAAAAAATCCATCAAAGAGGCTTACCAAGAAACATTTCCAAAAGGACTAAATTGCAGGCAGAAAGGAGCACTCAACAAAAAAGGCAGAGATCAATTTCTTATTTGCTCACTTTAATCCATTGTTCAGGGTAAGTACAGGTGATTTACTCATCCTGAACAATGGATTAAAGTGCTCAAACTCCTTTCTGCCTCGTATTAGTCATTTTCTTGTAAGCCCCTTTGATTACTTTACAAATGTATTTCTCTCATACCACAGGAGGTTGGTTACATCTTAATTGGGGAGGACGGGCTCGTGGTAATGGCTGGAGTGGAATCGGTGGAACGGTATCAAATACATCAAACACATGGTTTGGTGCCATTCCATTCGCTTTGTTCTAGCCATTATTATGAGCCATCCTCCCCTCAGCAGCCTCCACTGCCTCAACCCTTGTGGGCAATAAAGATTCAATGGCACTTATAGAGTACATTTGGTTGTATTGACTTGTCACCTTGCCACCAAAAGAGCTTATACACAGGAAATCGGATGTCCTGGTGCAAAATTGGTGCTGTAGTTACATCACTTAGATATAGACATTTTAGAAAGAACATAATCCATCCATGCTTTTATCTTGGATGCAACAGTGATGACAAGAGTAGGCTACTTCTGGCAAGATGGTGGAATGCTTTCAAGATACTAGAACATTGTGTTGGTGGTAAACCTGAGGCAGACTTGAAGATGGTGATACTGCTTTATTGGTCTGTATGCGATTATGTGAAGTGTAGTTATTTCAGGTTGTAAAGGCCCAGGTAGCTACAGTATAGGGCTTGTAAATTGTTGAACAACATAGTGAGAGTTTAACACTGTTTCCCCTATATTTATTTTAGCAGTGGTGAGCCGCCGCTTCTAAATTGTTGCCGCCACGCCAATAAATATACAGTGCCTTCAGAAAGTATTCATACCCCTTGACTTATTCCACAGCCTAAATTCAAAATTGTTAAATATATATATATATAAATATATATATATATATTCTCACCCATCTACACACAATAACCCCTAATGACAAAGTGAAAATGTGGTTTTACAAATGTATTGAAAATGAAATACAGAAATATTAAAATTACATACGTATTCACACCCCTGAGTCAATACATGTTAGAATCACCTTTGACAGCGATAACAGCTGTATGTTTTTCAGCTGTGAGTCTCTAAGTGCTTGTCACACCTGGATTGTACAATATTTGCTATATTTTTATTTTAAAAATTATTCAAAATCTGTCAAGTTGGTTATTGATCATTGCTAGACAGCCATTTTCAAGTCTTGCCAAAGATTTTCAAGCCGATTTAAATCAAAACGGTAACTCGGCCACTCAGCAACATTCAACGTCGTCTTGGTAAACAACTCCAGTGTAGATTTGGCCTTGTGTTTTAGGTTATTGTCCTGCTGAAAGGTTCATTTGTCTCCCAGCATCTGCTGGAAAGCAGACTGAACCGGGTTTTCTTCTAGGATTTTGCCTGTGCTTAGCTCTATTCCATTTATTTTTATCCAAAACAATTCCCTAGTCCTTGCCAATGACAAGTATAACCATAACATGATGCAGCCCCCACCATGCTTGAAAATATGAAGAGTGGTACTCAGTGATGTGTTGTGTTGGATTTGCCCTAAACATAACACTTTGTATTCAGGACACAAAGTTTAATTTCTTTGCCACATTTTTTTTGCAGTTTTACTTTAGTGCCTTATTGCAAACAGGAGGCATGTTTTGGAATATTTGTATTCTGCACAGGCTTCCTTCTTTTAACTCTGTAATTTAGGTTAGTATTGTCGAGTAACTACAATGTTGTTGATCCATCCTCAGTTTTCTCCTATCACAGCCAAACTGTAACTGTTTTATACTCACCATTGGCTTCATGGTGAAATCCCTGAGGGGTTTCCTTCCTCTCCGGCAATTTAGGAAGGATGCCTGTATCTTTGTAGTGACCATCCAAAGTGTAATTAATAACTTCACCATGCTCAAAAGTATATTCAATGTCTGCTTTGCTTTTTTTTTAACGATGTACAAATAGGTGCCCTTATTTGCGAGGCATTGGAAAACCACCTTGGTCTTTGTGGTTGAATCTGTGTTTGAAATTCACTGCTCGACTGAGGGACCTTACAGATAAATGTATGTGTGGGGTGCAGAGATGAGGAAGTCATTCAAAAATCATGTTAAACACTATAATTTCACACAGATTCCATGCAACTTATTATGTGATTTGTTTAGCACATTTTTACTCCTGAACTTATTTAGACTTGCCATAAACAAAGGGTTAAATACTCATTGACTCAGGACATTTCAGCTTTTTGTTTTTAATTCATTTGTAAACATTTAGAAATGCATCATTCCACGTTGAAATTAAGGGGCATTGTGTGTAGGCCAGTGACCAAAATCTAAATGTAATCCATTTTAAAATCAGGCTGTAACAACAACAAAATGTGGAAAAAGTTGTGGTGTGAATACTATTTGAAGTCACTGTAAATGCAGGGTTGGGTAAGTTACTTTCTAAATGTAATCCATTACAGTTACTAGTTACCTGTTCAAAATTGTAATCAGTAAGATAACTTTTGGATTGCCCAAACTCAGTAACGTAATCTGATTACATTCAGTTACTTTTAGATTTCGTTCCCCTTAATAGGCAATAGAAGAAGACAAAAATGTATGTTACCAATTGAACTATGTTAAAATGTACATACAGTTGCTGGCCATATATGGATTTTACATTTTACTTTATGGGTTGGTTACGTAGGTTTCTTCTAACCCATCGCTTTCTACTACATATAATAATAGCATTAAATTATATATTTACATTAAAAACCAAAGTCTATTAGAATTCCAGTCATTTAAATAAATGTTATACCCCTCTTGATCTTCAAGAATAAGACTTGGAAATATGGAAGTATAGATTATCCATATTGTTTTACCTGAGCATAACACCAAAACGAAGGACTTATTAGCCTACTCTATTGTTTATGATTTTGTTGTCATGGAGGACTGATTGGGCTCATTGATTCGAGTTGAAAATAAATGCTGCGGTCATGGAATGGCATGCTTTGAGCGCTACGGAAAGTGCTATTTACATGTGATAAATAAATGCCATATCCTGCATTTGCTATAGGCCTATTGTTGACCTTTTTGTTGGTGACACTTTGATATCTTGATAATATGCAGCTGTTTAAAGGACAAATCCTCAGATGAAACAATAACAAAACGGCTGTCCCGCCTCTGTTTTGGTAAAAAGCTGAGGGATGGGCCTGGAGAAATGTAACCACTCTCAGATTAATAGACAGAGCTATAGATACAAGGACTGATCATCCATGATATCAAAAGTATTTTTTTAACCATGTTATGAGGCAGTGTTTGTTTGGCTATACAGTATTTGTTTACATTTACAATGTTTACAAACATTGGAGAAAAACAAGTTTATATTGTGGGTTCTCATGGAGTGTGACAGTTGAACTGAGCTCATGAGGCATTTATAAGTTATATTCTTCAAGAAACAATGGATATATATATATGTATATATATGTATATATCATTTATAAGTCCAAAAATGAATATAGCGACAGATTGCCCCTTTAAGTCTATCAAAAATGTGCGAGTTTGAGCATGTGTCAATTTTTTTATCAGCACTGCACTGCATTATCAGCACCGCATCTCAATGTTAGAGCCGTCACTACAGACACCCTGGTTCGATTCCAGGCTGTATCACAACCAGCCGTGATTGAGAGTCCCATAAGGCTGCGCACAATTGGGTTTGGCTGGTGTAGGCCGTCATTGTAAATAAGAATTTGTTCTTAAATGACTTGCCTAGTTAAATAAAGGTTACATTTTTTAAAATAAATAAATGAATTAGATTGAGCAATAAAATCCCCACTTTTATTCCATAGGCTGGGATCTGCACTATGCAGCTGTTACAAGAGCACATTTTTCACTTGCTGTCCACTGGTGTCAAAAACAATGATTGATGGGCAGCTTAAACTTCTTGAATTCAACCATTATTGGGTTCAAATACACATTTAGATTTGTGAACAGCCATCCACAACAACCACAATCCGTAAGGAGCATATAGCTAAATGAGAGAGCAGCAGTGTGATTCACATCAATGCGCTATGTAGATATCAATAATAAGTTATATCTGTATCGCCGTAGACCACACCACTGCTGTCATCCTTACCTCCAAGTGTTTATTCATGTTGGATAATCTTTGGATGCCGACAGCAGTCGTACCATTGGAAGACATAGCTTGGACTGTAGCCTACAAAAAGCCCATTCCTGCTCTTTTCCAGCAATCCACCAAATACATTTGGTGTGTCATCATAGTGGTCTCTGACTTGTGGTGAAATTCGCTCAGGTGAAATAAACTTAAACTTGAGCCTTTTTTTCAATGCTGATTTGAATGTCACTGAGAAAACAGAGAATTGTCAATGATTTTTTTTCCCGCACATCCTATCTGAATTTAAATTTAATCCTCGAAGTAATCATCTAGTTTTTTGAAATTACAATATTTTTGCTGGTAACGTAACGGTTTACAGATACCGTTGTTTTGTATCCGTTACTCCCCAACCATGTGTAAATTTGGTATTTTTGGTATTTTATTAGGATCCCCATTAGCTGTTACGATAGCAGCAGCTACTCTTCCTGGGGTCCACACAAAACATGAAACATAATACAGAACATCAATAGACAAGAACAGCTCAAGGACAGAACTCCATACATTTAAAAAAAGGCACAGGTAGCCTACATATCAATGCATACACACAAACTATCTAGGTCAAATAGGGGAGAGGCGTTGTGCCGCATGGTGTTGCTTTATCTGTTTTTTGAAACCAGGTTTGCTGGTTATTTGAGCAATATGAGATGGAATGGAGTTCCATGCAATAATGGCTCTATATAATATTGTACGCTTTCTTGAATTTATTCTGGATTTGGGGACTGTGAAAAGACCCCTGGTGGCATGTCTTGTGGGGTAAGTGTTTGAATGCGTCAGAGCTGTGTGTAAGTTGAATATGCAAACAATGAGATTTTCAACACATTAATGTTTCTTATAAAAATAAGAAGGATCCAGTCAGTCTCTCCTCAACTGTTAGCCAGGAGAGACTGGCATTCATAGTATTTATATCAGCCCTCTGATTACAACTCAGAGCAAAACGTGCCACTCTGTTCTGGGCCAGCTGCAGCTTAACTACATCTTTCCTTGCAGCACTGGACCACACGACTGGACAATAATCAAGATTAGATACAACTAGAGCCTGCAGAACTTGCTTTTTGGAGTGTGGTGTCAAAAAAGCAGACCATCTCTTTATTACGGACAGACCTTTCCCCATCTTTACAACCATTGAATCTGTATGTTTTGACCATGACAGTTTACAATCTAAGGTAACGCCAAGTAATGTAGACTCCTCAACTTGTTCAACAGCCACACCATTCATTACCTGATTCAGCTGAGGTCTAGAATTTAGGGAATGATTTGTACCAAATACAATGGCCACCCATTACAAAACAAACTGCAACTCTTTGTTAAGGGTTTCAGTGACTTCATTAGCTGTGTTGCTGATGAGTAAATGTTTGAATCATCAGCATACATGGACACACATGCTTTGTTTAACGCCAGTGGCAGGTCATTGGTAAAAATAGAAAAGAGTAGAGGGCATAGAGAGCTGCCCTGCGGTACATCACACTTGACATGTTTGACATTAAAGAAGCTTCCATTAAAGAAAACCCTTTGAGTTCTATTAGATAGATAGCTCTGAATCCACACTAAAAAAGCCATAACACATAATGTATGTTTTTTCAACAACAGGTTATGGTCAACAACAGGTCATGATCAATAGTATCAAAGGCCACTTTACCACTCTTGGGTAGCGGAATTACTTTGGCTTCCCTCCAGGCCCGAGGACAAAGACTTTCCTGTAGGCTCAGATTAAAGATATGACAGATAGGAGTGGCTATAGAGTCAGCTACCATCCTCAGTAGCTTTCCATCTAAGTTGTCAATGCCATGAGGTTTGTCATTATTGATCGATAACAATTATTTATCCACCTCTCCCACACTAACTTTACAGAATTCAAACCTGCAATGCTTTTCTTTCATTATTTGTTTTTTTATGCATGAATATGATGGCTCACTGTTCGTTGTTGGCATTTCCTGCCTAAGTTTGCCCACTTTGCCAATTAAGTAATCATTAAAATAATTGCAACATCAAATGGTTTTGTGATGAATAAGCCATCTGAATTTGTCTTTCTGCCCATAAATTAATGTAAAGTACTCAAGTTTTTTCCATCATTCTTTATATCATTGATTTTGGCTTCATAATAAAGTTTCTTGTTGTTGAGATTAGTCACATAATTTCTCAATTTGCAGTAATTCAGCCATTCAGATGTGTAGCCAGACTTATTAGCCACTCCTTTTGCCCCATCTCTTTCAAACATACAGTTTTTCAATTCCTCATCAATCCATGGCGCCTTAACAGTTCTAACAGCCAGGTTCTTAATAGGTGCATGTTTATCAATAAGAAGCAATTTCATAAATTCATCAAGTGCAGCATCTTGATGCTCCTCATTTATCACATCAGACCAACAAATATTTTAAACATCATCCACATAAGAGTCACAGCAAAATCTTTTGTATGATCACTTATATACTATTATAGGCCCAGCTGTTGGAACTTTGGCTTTCCTGGATATAGCCACTATATTGTGATTACTGCATCCAATGGGTACGGATACAGCTTTAGAACAAAGTTCTACAGCATTAGTAAAAATGTGATCAATACATGTGGAAGATCTTGTTACGGTAGTGTTTGTAAACACCCTGGTAGGTTGATTAATAACCTGAACCAGATTACAGGCACTGGTTACAGTAAGAAGCCTTCTCTTGAGCGGACAGCTTGATGAAAACCAGTCAATATTCAGGTCCCCAAGAAAGTAGACCTCTCTGTTTACATCACATATGCTATCAAGCATTTCACACATATTATTTAGATACTGACTGTTAGCACTTGGTGGCCTATAGCAACACCCCAAAAGAAAAGGCTTTAGATGTGCCAAGTGAACCTGCAACCACAACACTTCAATAACACTTGACATAAGATCTTCTCTAAGCATTACAGGGATATGGCTCTGAATATAGACAGTAACACCTCCCCCATAAGTATTTCTGTCTCTTTTATAGATGTTATATCCTTGTATTGCTACTGCTGTATCATCAAAATTAGTCTCAGAAATGGTTGAAATATGAATGTTATCTGATGTTAGCAAGTTGTTGATTTCATTAACCTTATTTCTAAGGCTACATATACTAATATGGGATATGTTCAGCCCTTTCCTGGTAGCTTATCAGAGATAGACATAATAATGAAAAGAGCATACAAAGCAAGATAAAAAATATATACACTGCTCAAAAAAATAAAGGGAACACTTAAATAACACAATGTAACTCCAAGTCAATCACACTTCTGTGAAATCAAACTGTCCACTTAGGAAGCAACACTGATTGACAATAAATTTCACATGCTGTTGTGCAAATGGAATAGACAACAGGTGGAAATTATAGGCAATTAGCAAGACACCCCCAATAAAGGAGTGGTTCTGCAGGTGGGGACCACAGACCACTTCTCAGTTCCTATGCTTCCTGGCTGATGTTTTGGTCACTTTTGAATGCTGGCGGTGCTTTCACTCTAGTGGTAGCATGAGACGGAGTCTACATCCCACACAAGTGGCTCAGGTAGTGCAGCTCATCCAGGATGGCACATCAATGCGAGCTGTGGCAAGAAGGTTTGCTGTGTCTGTCAGCGTAGTGTCCAGAGCATGGAGGCGCTACCAAGAGACAGGCCAGTACATCAGGAGACGTGGAGGAGGCCGTAGAAGGGCAACAACCCAGCAGCAGGACCGCTACCTCCGCCTTTGTGCAAGGAGGAGCAGGAGAAGCACTGCCAGAGCCCTGCAAAATTACCTCCAGCAGGCCACAAATGTGCATGTGTCTGCTCAAACAGTCAGAAACAGACTTCATGAGGGTGGTATGAGGGCCCGACGTCCATAGGTGGGGGTTGTGCTTACAGCCCAACACCGTGCAGGACGTTTGGCATTTGCCAGAGAACACCAAGATTGGCAAATTCGCCACTGGCGCCCTGTGCTCTTCACAGATGAAAGCAGGTTCACACTGAGCACATGTGACAGACGTGACAGAGTCTGGAGACGCCGTGGAGAACGTTCTGCTGCCTGCAACATCCTCCAGCATGACCGGTTTGGCGGTGGGTCAGTCATGGTGTGGGGTGGCATTTCTTTGGGGGGCCGCACAGTCCTCCATGTGCTCGCCAGAGGTAGCCTGACTGCCATTAGGTACCGAGATGAGATCCTCAGACCCCTTGTGAGACCATATGCTGGTGCGGATGGCCCTGGGTTCCTCCTAATGCAAGACAATGCTAGACCTCATGTGGCTGGAGTGTGTCAGCAGTTCCTGCAAGAGGAAGGCATTGATGCTATGGACTGGCCCGCCCGTTCCCCAGACCTGAATCCAATTGAGCACATCTGGGACATCATGTCCCGCTCCATCCACCAACGCCACGTTGCACCACAGACTGTCCAGGCAGGAGTTGGCGGATGCTTTAGTCCAGGTCTGGGAGGAGATCCCTCAGGAGACCATCCGCCACCTCATCAGGAGCATGTCCAGGCGTTGTAGGGAGGTCATACAGGCACGTGGAGGCCACACACACTACTGAGCCTCATTTTCACTTGTTTTAAGGACATTACATCAAAGTTGAATCAGCCTGTGGAGTGGTTTTCCACTTTCATTTTGAGTGTGACTCCAAATCCAGACCTCCATGGGTTGATAAATTGGATATCCATTGATTATTTTTGTGTGATTTTGTTGTCAGCACATTCAACTATGTAAAGAAAAAAGTATTTAATAACATGATTTCTTTCATTCAGATCTAGGATGTGTTATTTTAGTGTTCCCTTTATTTTTTTGAGCAGTATACATTCAGCTGTCCATTAATCAATTGGTGTGTGTGTGTGTGTGTGTGTGTGTGTGTGTGTGTGTGTGTGTGTGTGTGTGTGTGTGTGTGCGTGCGTGCGTGCGTGCTGCGGGGTTGAAACTACGAACCCATAGGCTTGGCTCTCTCATCCCCTCCAGGCTTCTAGGAGGGAGGGGGGACAATGAGCCTGTCATAGCGGATGTAAGCAATGTCCCCACACACTCTGGCAGCTTCCATGGCTGGGATCAGTTCTTTCCTCTTCTGATGCACAGCTTCAGGATAGTTGAGGAAGATATACGTTCCTCTCAAGTTCTTGGCTCTTTCCAGAACAGCTACCTTGTCCTTGAACCTCAGGAACTTTTACCACTATTGGCCTGGGCCTGTCACCTGGGCTGGTGGTGGGTTTTCCAGTTCTGTGGGTGCACTCCAATCTTCCTGTGGTCCATCTTCAGTTTCTCAGAGATCATTTCCCTCACTTTGTCCTCAGACTCCGTCCAGGTCTCATGTGGAGATTCTGCAATTCCGTCCACAACCATGTTGTTCCACCTTGATTGTCCATCAAGATAGTCTGATTTATCCATCATTGTTATCATGGATTCACATACAGAACTGATGTCCTCTCTCAATGACTTACAGATTGCTGTCATTTTGCCGTTCTCCTGTTTCAACTCATCGAGCTGACCCTGGGAGAACTACAAACTGTTCTTCAGGTCCTGGATCTCTCTGGTCAGGTTGTCCATTCTTTTCTTAGTTAAATCTACCAGTATTTGGACAAAACACTTTAAGCTATTTCCTTGTTGTTGTAACAACTGCTTGTAGAACTATTTTTGTTTGTTAAAAGATCCTTCACGTGTGATAGAGACACCACTTTCCTCAACGGTACTCCCACCGGCTTTGGTCTTTGTCATGGTAGCTAGCAACGTAGGTTACGCTGTTACTCCTCGCAGTTTGAGACAGGGCGAGTCACAGGGAAGATTGAAAACAACAAACATCAGGGATCTAGGCAGCCACAAACCCGGGACAATCTGCAGTCCCAGACACAATGGCTAACCGCGTCGCTGGCAGTGTTCAAGCCCTCAAGAAAACCCCGCTAGCTTGATATGCAGCTAGGTTAGCTGCAAGCCCAAATAGCTCCTCAGACCCGTCCTTGGTCGGCAGGATCACTGGACAGAAGCTAGCAGTCCCAGCAACTGATGCCAACTGCGTTGCGAGATCCAAATTGAAAAGTTAGCTAGCTACTAAGAACTTTTTTCATTGATTTTGTTGTAAGGTTTGAGTCACTCTGATAGCACAAGAATGGCATAAGCCATGGGAAATTAGCTTTAAAATGTGTAGAATTGCAGGACATTAGCTCTAAAACCTTTTTCTTTTCTCTCAGCCCATGATAAAATGTGTAGTATTGCAGAAAAACAACTTTAAAACTGTACATTTTTCTCTCCGGCCCATGGAAAAATTGAAGGAAATTAGCTTTCAAACAAGCAACATTTTGTCTCTGCAGCCAATAGTAGGGACTTTAAAATCTTTGGTGGGAGACTGTGCAATTGGCCACACCCACTATCACTACAGTACCACTACCAGTCCTTGGGGAAACACTGGGTTTAATGTTCTTCAGCTCAAACAGACCTGGACTCTTTGTGATTCTCTCACTGACACAGCCGTACTGTAGCCTACATCGGGTAATGATGCTTCTTTTGTCACAATTAGCTTTGCCCATGAACATTGCAGTCATGAACTGATACAAAAATGATGATCAGCGTCCTTTGTGTTGTGTGTCTTCGTTGTGGTAAAGGATAGGCCTAACCGAATAGAAGATATGTTCAATGTAATAACTACATCATTTGGCACACTACTATTAACCTTCCTTCCAGGTAGACAGACAGAAGGGTTGAGGCATTTCAAGAAGCTCACTAGAGAAGCAGGCTAAGTGCTATATAGATTTTACCTTTGGTACATTACAGGTGTTTAGCTGTGTGCACTGTGTGTGTTTGTGCATGTGTGTATGTATATTCTGCAGATGTTAACCGTATGGATCTGGAAACCAGTCATTGTAGCGTCCTAAAATGTCAACTAACATCCTCTGTGGTTTAGAGAGACTGATATTTTAAAGAGACACGTGCCTATACTATGTTGTGTGTGACAAAGAATTCAACAAGTCTATACGTTGCAATTTATATGCGTGGGGAACGCCTGCAAATGTCTACAATGTTTAACGAAATGTACATTTTGGTAGCGGTGTGAAGGTCTGGTTCGGTGGTCACCCTTTGGGCTTCTGTTGTCTAGTGTAGAAGGTGTTCTGTAGAGACTGGTGTGTTGCAGTCTATTGTATATTGTACCCTCATGCTGCCAATGTTAATCACCAACAGCTGTACTTTGCTGACCTGAATGCCTAAATACATTTTCTTTGTATGGAAGTGAAATTAGGTTGCATGAAGAGGGTAAGTTACCTTCTGGAATCTCATTGCCCAGTTCTATTATTCCTACTCTGACTTGACTACATTACTGTACATGGGAAACTCTGTCTCCACTTGTTTCTATGCATGAGGAGAATCAGGAGATGAAAGGTATTATTTATGTTCTGGCTTGATCAGGGATATTGGGTGTTAGAACCTGTGAGTGGAAAATCAAAAGTAAATATACAATCCCCCCCCATAGCATTACGGCCCTTGCAGTCAACTGCACTGTTGGTAGTGAGATCAATATTTTTGATATACCACTAGAATTAATCAAATCCTATTTTCACTGAAATCACAGAGCATTTTCTTATGCTGATTACAATAGTGGATTGAGTGAGGCTGTCCAGTACAATTTGTCTCCCAATTATCAGCCTTTCTATCAGTGTATATCACCATGGTGACTTACCAAGAAAAGACCCATTTCCTAGAAGGATATCTCCATATTTGGTCAAACTTGGGTAAAGTTTTGTCTATGAAGCACCAAATCAACTCATCTCGCTTGATGGCCAGCCCTGTCAGTCTGTTGGCTACGGCTGTCTGGCAGTCACATTGATTAGTCCTAGAAAACATCCATTGTTTTTCAGGTTTGCCTCTCGTGTCTGTCCAATACAGCATACTGCAATATCTAGCTAATTCTGGAAATGTAGCTGGTTTCATCTCCAGAAGAGCAGCTTTGTGGTCGACTTGTATTTTGACAATCTCAGTAATCGTCATTGTAACACGTGTAACCTGGAAAAGGTTCCAGTATCTTCTCCAGCTTGCAGGACTAATTTGATTACAATAAATGTCTGCTCAGTGACATGGTCCCATGTATTTTCAGAATGATACTCGCAACCAAAGAAGTTGTTTTCCATTATGTTTGTTTGTATAGTAACAGCAAAACAACTGGTACGTCATCTCATGTGTTGTCGTCTGATGTCAGTGTTCAAATCAAACCAAGGTGGTGATACTGCCAGATCTGTCCAAAATTATCATTTTGATTAGTCTTTCCCGTCCCAGTTCAAGACAGGCGTTTGGCAGGATCTGCGTTTGGAGGATTTTGCTTTCAAGCAAATTGCCAGTATAAATATGCACTGTTCCATTAACACTGAGTAATAGTGACGAACAGTACAGAGCAGCAATGCGAGTGGATTATTGAAGTATGTGAAGACTGGATTTGGTCAGTCCGCGCTAACGTCTGGAGAGTCAGTGATCTTCAGTACAGACCTTTTGATTGTTCAGATACTGTATCACCTCTTGGTTTTGATTAAGTTGAAATTCAGTTTATTGAAGGTTTATTTACGTTTAATTAGCCTCGATATGAGCTTTCCATATCAACGTGTTTGCTTTGACAGTTGTTGATAGAGCGTTGATAATTGATTTAAGTCAAGCTCTCCTCCGCATTGTGCAGCAACACAATTAACTCTGGACAAACATTCCATATAACAAAGATCAAATGCATTCTATAAATGATACACCTTCACATCAACACTCATAATTCATTCTTAATGAAATTGTAAACACTAAAGTTTGCAAAGTGTCATACTGTGTACTCAGATAATAATAGCTGTGACTAGGAACTTGTTTTACAAGCAACATTTATTCATGATGTAACATGACCGGTTTTCTTTTCATGGCCTGAGTTGGCCCCTGTACCATTTGACAAATCAAATCAAAATGTATTGGTTGTGTACAACTTTTAGCAGATGTTATAGCCAGTGCAGCTAAATGCTTATGTTACTCGCTCCTAACAATTCAGTTAAATGTCAGAACGAATCCAATTAACAATCCATACAGCAGTGTAACAGTAATCCAAATGCGATCTATATGTATATACAACGGATGAATTTACACCAGTTATACTAAGAATGATATGTACAGCAGTAGATATATTAGTGTAAGCTATGTCAAGAATCCAGTATATAAATAAATATGCATTGTGTATAAACAATGTAACCAAAGTGCATTGTACAGTAGTAGAAATAGTAGAATGAGCTACAGTACCAGTCAAAAGTTTGGATACACCTACTCATTAAAGGGTTTTTCTAGATTTTTACTATTTTCTACATTGTAGAATAATAGTGAAGAGATCAAAACGATGAAATAGCACATATGGAACCATGTAGTAACCAAAAAAGTGTTAAACAAATCAAAATATAATTTATATTTGAGATTCTTCAAAGTAGCCACCCTTTGCCTTGATGACAGCTTTGCACACTCTTGGCATTCTCTCAACCAGCTTCATGAGGTAGTCACCTGGAATGCATTTCAATTAACAGGTGTGCCATGTTGAAAGTTAATTTGTGGAAGATAGCCCTATTTGGTAAAAGACCAAGTCCATATTATGGCAAGAACAGCTCAAATAACAAAAATAAATGACATTCCATCATTACTTTAAGACATGAAGGTCAGTCAATACAGAACATTTCAAAAAACATCAAGCTCTATAGTGAAACTGGCTCTCATGAGGACCGCCACAGGAAAGGAAGACCCAGAGTTACCTCTGCTGCAGAGGATAAGTTCATTAGACTTTCCAGCCTCAGAAATTGCAGACCAAATAAATGCTTCACTGAGTTCAAGTAACAGACACATCTCAACATCAACTGTTCAGAGGAGACTGCTGCTGTCACACCCTGATCTGTTTCACCTGTCCTTGTGCTTGTCTCCACCCCCTCCAGGTGTCGCTTATTTTCCCCAATGTATTTATCCCTGTGTTTCCTGTCTCTCTGTGCCAGTTCGTCTTGTTTGTCAAGTCAACCAGCATTTTTGTTTCTCAGCTCTTGCTTTCCCAGTCTCTTTTCTTGGCCTTCTGGTTTTGACCCTTGCCTGTCCTGACTCTGAGCCCGCCTGCCTGACCACTCTGCCTGCCCCTGACCTCGAGCCTGCCTATCATCTGGTACTGTTTGGACTCTGACCTGGTTTATGAACTCTCGCCTGTACACCGACCTGCCTTTTGCCTACCCCTTTTGTCATAATAAATATCGGAGTTCAACCATCTGCCTCCTGTGTCTGCGTCTGTTCAATGCCTCACAAAGAAGAGCACCTATTTGTAGATGCTGAATATCCCTTTGAGCATGATGAAGTTATTAATTAGGCTTTGGATGGTGTATCAATACTCCCAGTCACTACAAAGATACAGACATCCTTCCTAACTCAGTTGCCAGAGGGGAAGTAAACCACTCAGGAATTTCACCATGAGGCCAACGGTGACTTGAAAACATTTACAGAGTGTAATGGCTGTGATAGGAGAACACTGAGGATGGATCAAGAACATTGTAGTTACTCCACAATACTAAGTTAATTGACAGAGTGAAGATCCTGAATTCAAAGTGTTATGTTTGGGGCAAATCCAATACAACACATTACTTAGTACCACTCTCCATATTTTCCAGCATAGTGGTGGCTGGGTAAAAAATAAATAGAATGGAGCTACTGTAAGCACAGGCAAAATCATAGAGGAAAACCAGGTTCAGTCTGCTTTCCACCAGACACTGGGTGATGAATGTACCTTTCCGCAGGACAATAACGTAAAACACAAGGCCAAATCTACACTGGAGTTGCTTACCAAGAAGACAGTGAATGTTCCGAGTTACAGTTTTAACTTAAATCTGCTTTAAAATCTATGTCAATACATCAAAATGGTTGTCTCGCAAGGATCACCAACCAATTTGACAGAGCTTGAAGCAAATATTGTACAATCCAGATGTGCAAAGCTCTTAGAGACTTACCCTGAAAGACCCACAGCTGTAATCACTGCCACAGGTGATTCTAACATGTATCAACTCAGTGGTGTGAATACATATGTAAATTGGATATTTTACATTTTAGTCATTTAGCAGATGTACTCATGCAGAGCGACTTACAAGAGCAATTGGGGTTAAGTGCCTTGCTCAAAGGCACATCGACAGATTTATGTAATAGATTCAATAATAGATCCAGATTAGGTTTAGTGAGTGATTTGTCCCAAAAATTGTGCTTTTAATTTTTCAAATATTTAGCACCAGCCAATTGCTTGTTACCCATTCTAAAACTGATTGGAGCGCTATGTTGAGGGCGTCAGCTATTTATTTTACTGTTGTCGCCGACGTGTATACTGTTGAGTTGTCAGCGTACATGGACAAGGTCAGTGGAAGGTCATTAGTAAACACAGACAACAATAATGGTCCAAGCTGGCTGCTCTGCGGAACACCACACTCAACCAAATTTGCATTAGAGAGGCTTCCATTAAAGAAAACCCTCTGTGTTCTAATGGACAGATAACTGTCCAACAATGATAAGGCAGAGAATGTTAATCCATAACACCTAATTATTTTCAGCAATATGTCTAACAAAACAGCTCTCAAAATCTTATTATTATCAATTTCTTTCAGCCAATCATCAGTCATTTGTGTCAGTGCTGCACATGTTGAGTGCCCTTCCTTATAAGCATGCTGAAAGTCTGTTGTTAATTTGTTTTCTGTAAAATAACATTGTATTTGGCCGAACACTATTTTTTCCAAAAGTTTGCTAAGTATCAGTAGCAGGCTGATTGGTCTGCTGTTTGAACCATTAAAGGGTGCTCTGCTATTTTTGTGCAGCGGAAGGACCTTTGACATTACTTATGTAAATTAGATATTTATGTATAGAATTTTCAATACATTTCAAAAATGTCTAAAAATATGTTTTCACTTTGTCATTATGAGGTATTGTGTATAGATGGTGAGAAAAGCATATTTATTTAATACATTTTGAATTCAGGCTGTAACACAACAAAATGTGGAATAAGTCAAGGGGTATGAATACTTTCTGAAGGCACTATCTCGTCAAGATATATTAGTTTTATTTTTCATTCATTTTTTTTAAATGTTAGAATGTATCTTCCATTTTGACATTACAGAGTATTTTTGGTAGATTGTTGACCAAAAATTACAATTAAATACATTTTAATCCCACTTTGTAACACAACAAAATGTGGAAAAAGTCAAGGGGTGGCACTGTATAAGGCACTGTATATGTATGTGAATTGTGTGCATAGACAGTGCGGACAGTATGTGAATAGAAAAGGTGTGTACAGCAGTAATTTTATATATATACGCAAAATATAAACACAACATGCAACCATTTTCAAAGATTTTGCTGAGTTACAATTCATATAAGGAAATCAGTCAATTGAAATAAATTCATTAGACCTGTTCTGGCAATGTACATTTTTAGGTTGCAGGGAGGTTCTGAGAAAGTTTTCCTGGTAGGTTGTATTAACATTCGGAGAATGAAAATTATAGGTTATTTGAAGGTAATTAAATAAAGTTCTGAGATCATTCTCTAAATGTTGTGAACTAAATTTACTGAATAACCTCCTTAAAACTTTCCCTGAATGTGTCAGTAAGGAAATTAATTTCCTTCGGCATTATTTTTCTTGCGGCACAGCATCAGTGAGATTCAAACCTATGGTCTTCTGTTCACTATCCATGGAATTAGCCCACTGCTCCACCAGGATGAGGCTAGCTGGGCTTTTTTTTTACTCATACAAAGCTGTTTGTTTTAGTCTATTCAAACAGACCCCATTTCAAGTTAATCAAGCACTCATTCAAATCAGGTGTGGCCAATTAGTGGGAGCAGCCAACCCACCTGAACACACTTAACCAGATAGAGGATAGAGAGAGTTTTATTGCTGCTGAGAACGGAATGTAGATGTTTTTAAATAACATTCTTAGAACATTTTCTTAATGTTACTAATGTTTTTGGGGTGTTTTTTTATGCAATGTTTTCTTGATGTTCTGAGAACATGACTTTAAATAGAACCATGAAGAAATCTGTAGAAATAATCCTTTATTATTTTCCCCTAACCCTACCACTCCTCCCCTAATTGGAGTAAAATAATAGACCGCAATACTTAGGCTTCTACCTACTATATACATTTTACGGACATGGTATATTTTACATTAGTTAACTTTTTTAAATTTGTTTTTAGTCCCACCCTTCATCTCCCCTCAACCCCTCCCATATACAGTATCTCTGAACACCATCCACTTTTGATTTCTAAGTGCCATATATTCTTCAACTGTGCTGTAATGTTTCACAAAAGTTCTGAACCTTTCTATTCTCATAGTTTCTACAGATTGTAAATTTAAGATAGACATTTTTACTAACAGTATTATTATTATTGATCGATTGACTATGGCTTTTCAAATCACCCAGAAGTGTTATTTGCAAAGCTAATATGGCCCTATGATATCCGTTTAATTTCTTCCAAATTACGCTAATTTTTTTTCCCAAATTATGTTTTTTCCATTAAAAAAATTCTGAATTCTGTGTTTTACGATTTACTGTAATTTTATCATCAGAAAGAGTGTCTAATAATGTGAATGAATAAAACGTCAACAATTTAATAAGATATAACAGTACATTTGGAATGATGCAGCACAACATTCCACAATGTTTTAATCAAGGCAAGTGCTTCAATACAGAGTTCTACTAAGTGTTTTATTATAAATTAAAAAAACTAATGCAAAAATCTAGGCAACAGTGCAGCAACCTTCTTCTCTGTTTCCAGCTGTCTGAGGATGTTTGTGACTGCCTGGGATGATGACTTTTCTGCCAACAAAAACTCTCTGTACAGATGAACATGCTCTGCATGGTACTTCACTGCCTCAAACCAGCTATTCCATGTGGAGCTCACTGCTTCAGGAGGAGCCTTGGCCTGCACAAACTCCTTCATAATGAGGAAGCTCACCTGTCTTCTCTTTCTGGCAGGCTTCTTGAAGAAGACAGATCTCATCCATGTCACAAGTGATGCAACTTCAGAGAAGTATTTGTAGTGCTGCCAGGTCTCCCCCACCAAATTGATGACATGGCAGAGACAGGTTACATGGACACTGTTGTGCGTCACTCCTTTCAGAACCTCCTTCAGGCAGTAGGAGGCATTATCCGTGACCACTTCCCAGGCATCATTCAGGTTCAGATCGTTGCTGTGGAGGGAGGCTAGTATAGCTTGGGAAAACGTTGACTAGTTGCATCCGTCCATGAAAATGACATCCGCCAGAAAGTACTGGTTTTCAACACCTACAATGAAAGATAAAGAAAAACTTGAATTATGTTTTAACTTAAAATAACATTGTGACAAAATAAAAGTGTGATTTAAATTTCAAGTGTAAACACAATATAGATACAGTGATAGTTAGCTAGTTGGAGAGGCAGAACAACCACCGCAAACTTCTTCCCACGGATCTTCTGTAGAACAGCAGTCATATGTTGGTCAAACACACAGGGCAGGTGAGTTTGACGGAGGCTGCTCTCATTTTCGGGCAACGCTCGTCTCTGTTTGCAATGCCTCACTAGAAACGGCCGTAGCTTAATTAGCTTTTAAAATATATATATTTGACTTTGTTTTTATTGTAGGAACACAAAGAAAGTACAGTTAAAGTAAAATAAAAGAACAACAAAAAAGATCTGGCAGTTATAGTGCACGTCATACCTTCATCATATTAGTTACATTGACATCTTTGAATTAGAGCTTTTCCAAGTACGAAACCCATTTTTCCCAGTATTCCTGACCTCTCTCCTCTTGTGTTCTTAAAGCAAAGGTCATACGCTCCATGTGGTGTATTTCTTTTACAATGTCTATCCATTGTGTCACTGTGGGAGGGTCTTTTTGTAGCCATTTCCTAGTGATAGCCTTTTTACTGGCTGCCAGTAGGACCTTCAAGAGGTACTTTTCTCTATTGCGTAAGTTATCAGGTATTTCACCTAAGTACAAAGAAATGTTTGTTCTATGTCAAATCCCATTATTTTTCCAATGTTAGATCTTATTTCTCCCCAGTAGGTTTCGATTGCGGGGCAAGTACAAAAGATATGAGAGTGATCCACCCTCTATAGGCCGCATTCTCTTCAACAAGGATGTAGGGAGCCAGTCTGTTTTGATTTAAGTCCAGGTGTTATGAAGAAACCTACAACATTCTTCCAACAGAATTCTCTCCATGACCTTGAGTTGGTGGAGCTTTGTTGAGTCTCTAATATGTTCAACCATGTTTCATCAGTTATTTACATGTTAAGTTCCTCCTCCCATTTCTTTTTAATATAGTTTGTAGAATGTTTCTTTGAGGATTGAATACCCAAGTAGAGATTTGAGATCGTTTTTTTGTTACTCCCCAAGTTGTATGCGTTAGTGAATACTTGGATTAATTTTGGAGGTGCTCGAGGGTCAGTCACTTTTATCTCCCTTAAGAAATAGTGTCGAACTTGTAGGTATCTGTAAAAATCTTGTTAATCCAAGCCGTGTTTTTTACTTAGGTCCTGGAAGTTAACTAGGTCCCCATTCCTTATAATTGTACTGAATGATGTGATGCCTTTCTGCGTCCATTGTTTAAATCTGCTGTCCTGAATTGCAGGGATGAAGCTGGGGTCGTATGCGGGCCAACTCAGCAGTTTGATCTCTGTCTAAATGATTTTGCTTAACTACCCTAAACCATGTCTTCAGAGAGAAATGAATCCACTGATTTTGTCTACTGTATATTTCTATTACCATGTCTTTATTTCCCAAAACTGACTGTATGGGTGTCTCTGTCAAAGTAGTCTCAATGTCTTTCCATTTGGATTTGTATTCTGAATTGCACCAACACACCAGAGGTCTCAATTGGGCTGACACATAATAATCTTTTAGGTTTGGTAAGGCCATACCCCCACAGTTTTTTGGTAATTGTAATGTTGTATATCTAATTCTTGGTCTCTTACTGTTCCAGATAAACCTTGATATCCGTTGATCCCTAAACTGTTTAGGTGGGATTTCTATGGGCAGTGATTGGAACAAATACAGTAACCTCGGCAGGATGTTCATTTTGATTGTTTCAATTCTACTACTAAGATCTAAGGGAAGTGAATTCCACCTGTCTAGGTCATCATTTATTTTCTTGTTGATGTGATCGTAATTCATGCAATAAAGTTTGGGTGTATCTTTTGGTAGATATACTCCAAGATATTTAATGGATGAAGAAGTCCAGTGGAAGTTATACCTACTCTTCAGCTCTTCCTGTGGGGTATAATTATATACTAGGGCTTGGGTCTTGTGTACGTTAAGCACATTCCCTGAATATGTTCCAACTGTTTGTAAAAATCCATCAATCTGGGTACACTTGAGCCTGGGTCTTTAAGGAATAACAGAACGTCATCAGCATACATGCATATCTTATGTTCACTGACTCTTATTGTTATTCCCTCTAAGGTTGGGTCCTGTTTTATTGCCTGTGCTAATGGTTCGAGGTACAAGGAGAAGAGCGTGGGTGAAAGATTACAGCCTTGTCTTGACCCTCGCTCTAATTTTATCGTTCGTGACAAATGCCCATTTATCTTTATTCTAGCGGTCAGACATGAATACAGTGTTTTGATGCACTGTATCACTTCTTTGTTGAAACCAAATCTTTCCATAACTTGGAATAGGTAATCCCATCCCACTGAATCAAATGCTTTTTCTGCATCTAGACTGATTAATATTGCACTTGTCTTATTCTGAGTAATGTGGTCCATGACATGTAGTGTTCTCCTTATCTGTGTCTGCCTATTTTGTATGAAACCAGTTTGATCTCCGTCAATCAATTCTGGGATTATGTTCCCCATTCTTTTGGCTATTATTGATGCATATAGTTTATAATCCGTGTTAAGAATTGCGATAGGTCTATATGAACTGCATTCCTTCTTTACCCTCTTTTGGGATTACAGATATGATGGCCTCTCTCCATGACGGTGGGAGACCAGAGTCCAGTTAAAACAGGCCTTAAGTAGAGGTGTTAGTTGTTCTCTGAAGGTCTTGAACCATTCTGAAGGGAAGCCATCAGGGCCTGGAGACTTGTTGAGATATTGCTTTATTAGTTTCTTCGGTGGATATTTCTAAAGTTAGTCTATCATTTTGCTCTGCCCCAATTGAGGGGAGATCAAGTGAGTTAAAAAAATGCTCTATTGTCTGTGCATCTGCCTTCTCTGGTTGCTTGTACAGATTTGTGTAATATGATTCAAATGCATTCTGTATTTCATCTAATTTGCATGTGATCTTCTTTGTTTTGGGGTCTTTTATTTTGAAAATGGTATTCTGTGCTTATTGTTTCCTGAGTCTCCATGCTAGTGATTTGGTTGCCTTTGAGCCTGCTTCATAATATCGTTGTTTTAGGAACCTGAGCTTTTTCTCTACTTCTTCTCTATAAATCTGGGAAATGTGTTTTTACCTTTTGAATCTCTCTTAATATAAGAGGATCTTTGTATTGACTATGAGATCGTTCTAAGTTTCTTAGTGTTTCCTGTAATTTCAGCAGTTTCTGTGCTTTAATCTTTTTCTTGAGAGATGATGTGGCTATGATCTTTCCTCTAATAACCGCCTTAGCTGCATCCCACAATGTAGCAGGAGATACTTCCCCGTTATCGTTATTCTCCAGATAGATGTTCAGTTCTGTCTTTATTGATTCCTTGAATGCTGGATCATTCAGCATGATTGTATTAAGTTTCCATAGAGTATTTCTTGGTTTGCTATCAAGGTGTAGAGTAAGGTAATCTCCATTATGATCTGATAAGTCACTCTGCCCGATCCTACAATCCTTAAGCCTGTGTCTATCTGCACTGTACATGAAAAAATAGTCTAACCTGGAGTGTTCAGTGTGGCGGGCTGAGTAAAAAGTATATTCCTTATCGGTCTTGTGGGTGTCACGCCATACATCGAGCAGTCCTAGATCCTGCAATATCCTATTGATCTTTTTAGCAACTAGACTCATTTTCTTATTTTGATTTGTTCTGTCCAATTTTGAGTTTAAAATCGTGTTAAAATCCCCTCCACAGATAAGAGTGCCAGAGGTTTCTGTGGCAATTAAATCAAACACCATCCTGTAGAAGACCATGTCCCTCCCTGGGGGTGCGTATACATTAAATAATGTAACTTCCTTGTTATCCAGTTTACATTTAACAAGTATAAATCTACCCTCCTTGTCTTTTATTTCTGACATAAACTCAAAATTAACTGAATTTGGGATCAAGATTGCAACTCCCCTTCTACCCATTTTCTAAGAAGAAAAAAAAGTATTCCTATATCCCATTTTCTTGAGTTTCTCGTGTTCAGGTGTGGATAAGTGAGTTTCCTGCCAGAATAGTATGTCAACTCTCTCCCGTTTCATCTTTGCTATTACCTTACTTCTCTTGATGGCACTTCCCAGTCCGTTTACATTGAGACTTATGACCTTAAATTCCCGATGATGCATCGATATAAATAAAAAAAACGGTGCACCATATCTGCCTGCTTATCTTGAGCCTAAAAATGAACGGAAAATCAAGAACGATAATAAAGTAAACCAAAGTGGGAAAATACTTTGGTATTTGGACTCCCATGTCAGAAGACTGTCTCTTGCCTCTGGGGTTTGAGGGGATGAGCCTGTCCGCAGGAGGGGCCCCTCGCTCAGATATGAAAATGCGTGACGTAGTCACAAACAAGACCTGTTGGAAACGAAAATAATAAGAGTGCCTATTTCGTCGCTTATACACATCGGTTAATTACAAGTGAAAACTATATCGGTCATGGGTGCATATCATGAATCCTCCCCTTGATATGTCCTTCTGTCACCCCGTTGTCAATGTGTAATTAATCCTTAGTTAATATATATGTTATTAACGTGCCGCTACTTAGTGTGTTCATAAAGAACACATACTTTTGGCTACTCACCCTTGTTCAGCATTGGGGGAAAATAGGGGAGATACTTTACCTATTGCAATGTCATCCGTAACAACCCAACGTCTTAACAGCTCACGGTAACTATTAATTCTGTTAAATCCGATTCAGTGTCTTCCATCTTCCCGTTGGAAATGCCTGAGTCGCTCTCGGATGTGAACGTCCTCTCGCCGAGGTGGTTTCCCTCTTTCTCCATGGCTCTGCTTGTCGATAACGATCCATGGGAGAGCCTGCTCGAGTGATTCCGCCGGTGATGTCGCCTTTCTCCTGGCGGTATACTCCACTGGGATGCCCCTCGACTTCAGATCCTCAGCTGCCTCGTCTGCATGCTCGTATGTAACCGGGCCATTTTCCAGAAATACCCGCATTTTTGCTGGGAATGGTGTTTGGAAGCGTATACCCTTCTCTTTAAGTGTTTTCTTAATGGCGGTGTATTCTTTCCTTCTTTTCAGTATCTCTCCCGCGTAGTCATGATCAAAGAACACTCGTTGGCCTTGGAAGCTAACAGGCTTTTTCCAGGTTGCATGTAAGACTTTCTCTTTGACTGAGAATTTTAGGAACCGTACTACTATTGAACTTGGTGGGGGGTTTTGGGGCCAGAGCTCGGTGTGCTCTCTCAATTCCCAGGTCAGTGTCGTCTTCAAGTATGTCTTTGGATAGACCCTCCATGAATTTGGGCATAGAGTCTTTTTCTGCGCCCTCTACTACGTTATAAAGTCTAATGTTGTTTCGACGTGAGAAACCTTCGAGTTCTGTCACTTTTTCCTGTAGTGCGTGTTGGGTTTTCAGTGACCGTTCAAGTATTTCCTTGACTGCGGAGTTCCATGTGTCCGTTTCCCCAATGCGCTGATCTGCGTCTCCCATTCTTGTAGATATGCTGTGAAGTTCTAATTTGTTTCCTTCAAGTTTCTGGTTAATGTCCTTCTTGAACTCATTTAGTTATTTTCTTACATCTTCTCGAAGTTCCTCTCGTAAGCCTGTGAGCGCCTCGCGCAACTCCTCCTTTATCACCTCACGAAATGAAGGTTATTTTGCTGCTGCTATCTGATTTGCGCTAGCATTAGCCATCTCGGGTTCATCTACGATTATATCTTCTGCTGTCTTGTTACAGGCTGTTGTTGTAGCTCCGAGACCTTTTCAATTTTGCTTAAGTTATTACAATGCTCAGAGTAAATACTTGAATTTAGGGGGGGAAATACCCAAACGTTGTGCACTACGAAAAACTAGGCAGTTTTTGATGAACCGGTAGTAGAAGTTGGCAAACAACAAAAACCATTGTAGTCCATTTATGGTAGTTGGGACTGGCCATGACCTGACTGCATCAACCTTCCTCTCCTCCATAACCACTACCTGCGGGCTGATCCGATATCAAAAGAAGTAGAGGACGGCCTGATGGAACTGGCACTTCTCCGCTTCTACATAAAGATGGTTCTCCAGAAGGCATCTCAGTAGCCGATGTAAGACCTTTAAACAGTTCAACATTCACAAGGCCGCAGGGTCAGATGGATTACCAGGATGTGTACTCCGAGCATGCGCTGACCAACTGTCTTCACTGACATTTTTCAATCGATCCCTGTCTGAGTCTGTAATACCAACATGTTTCAAGCAGACCACCATAGTCCCTGTGCCCAAGAACACTAAGGTAACCTGCCTAAATGACTACCGACCCATTGCACTCACGTCTGTAGCCATGAAGTGCTTTGAAAGGCTGGTCATGGCCCACATCAACACCATCATCCCAGAAACCCTAGACCCACTCCAACTTGCATACCGCCCCAACAGATCCACAGATGATGCAATCTCTATTGCACTCCACACTGCCCTTTCCCACCTGGACAAAAGGAACACCCATATGAGAATGATATTCATTGACTACAGCTCAGCATTCAACAACATAGTGCCCTCAAAGCTCATCACTAAGCTAAGGACCCTGGGACTAAACACCTCTCTCTGCAACTGAATCCTGGAATTCTTGATGGGCCGCCCCCAGGTGGTAAGGGTAGGTAACAACACATCCACCACGCTGATCCTCAACACAGGGGCTCCTCAGGGGTGCATGCTCACTCCCCTCCTGTACTCCCTGTTCACTCATGACTGCATGGCCAGGCACGACTCCAACACTATCATTAAGTTTGCTGATGACACAACAGTGGTAGGCCTATTCACCGACAATGATGAGAGCCTATAGGGTGGAGGTCAGAGACCAGGCCGTGTCGTGCCAGAATAACAACCTCTCCCTCAACGTGATCAAGACAAAGGAGATGAATGTGGACTACAGGAAAAAGAGGACCGAGCACACCCCCATTCTCATCGACGAGCTGTAGTGGAACAGGTTGAGAGCTTTAAGTTCCTTGGCGTCCACATCACCAATAAACTATCATGGTCCAAGCACACCAAGACAGTCGTGAAGAGGCCACAACAAAACCTATTCCCCCTCAGGAGACTGAAAAGATTTGGCATGGGTCCCATGATCCTCAAAAGGTTCTACAGCTGCACCATCGAGAGCATCCTAACTGGTTGCATCACTGCCTGGTATGGCAACTGCTTGGCCTCTGACCGCAAGGCACTACAGAGGGTAGTGCATACGGCCTAGTACATCACTGGGGCCAAGATTCTTGCCACCCAGGACCTCTATACCAGGCGGTGTCAGAGGAAGGGCCTAAAAATTGTCAAAGACTCCAGCAACCCTAGTCATAGACTGTTCTCTCTGCTACCGCACAGCAAGCAGTACCGGAGCGCCAAGTCTAGGACCAAAAGCTTTTCAAAAGCTTCCTCCACCAAGACTCCTGAATAGCTAATCAAATGGCTACCCAGACTTTTGCATTGCCCCCCCCCCCCCTTTTACACTGCTGCTATTCTCTGTTTATTATCTAGGCATAGTCACTTTAACTCTACCCACATGTACATATTACCTTAATTACCTCGACTAACAGGTGCCCCCGCACATTGACTCTGTACCAGTACCCCCTGTATATAGCCACACTATTGTTCTTTTTCTGCTGCTCTTTAATTATTTGTTACTTTTATTTCTTATTTTTTACTTAACACATATTTTTCTTAAAACTTCATTGTTGGTTAAGGGCTTGTAAAGTAAACATTTCACTGTAAGGTCTACACCTGTTGTATTCAGTACATTTGACAAATACAATTTGATTTGATGGCGTCACCAAGTACTCGTAGTGCCCAGACATCGTGCTGAAGGCCGTCTTCCATTCATCCCCCTCCCGGATGCGGATCAAATTGTTGGCACTACGCCGGTCGAGCTTAGTAAAAAACCGACCCCCACAGATGTAGACCCCCCTCCTTCTTGGCCACGAAGAAGAAACCTGCCGACACAGGGGAGGTGGATGGGCAGATGAAACCCTGTTGGTGAGCCTCCTGGATGCACTCCTCCATAACCTTGGTTTCAGCCACCGACAGGGGGTAGACGCAGCTGCGCGGATGCGCAGAGTCTATTAGCAGGTCGATAGCATAGTCCCAGGGGCAATGAGGAGGGAGACAGGTGGCGTGGGTTAGGGAGAACAACTCTCGGAGCTCCTGGTAAACCTCTGGGATGTTAGCCTGGAGGGCAACCAAAGGACTCTCAACTGACGTGGAACAACAGGGTAAGGGAAAGCAGGTCTTCCGACATCCGGGTGCCCAGGCAGTGATCTCCATCCTCGACCAGGAGATGGTGGGGTTGTGGCGTTGGAGCCACGGGGGGCAGAGTAGGACTTTGTATATGGGTGCCTGGATGATGAAGGGAAGGCTTTCTTGGTGCAGGGGTCCCATGGTAATGGTGAGTGGTGATGTGTGTGATTGTCCCAGATCCCAGTGGTTGGTTATCCAGCGCTTGAACCGGAAAGGAGAGCAGGTATGATGTTATGTTCAGGGAGGAGGCAAGGGCCTGGTCAATAAAGCTGCAGAAACAACACATGACGGACATCCAGAGAGTGAAATCGTGACTAAAAAGGGTTTGGTGGAGAGTGATGATGAAATACTCACACCTACCCCAGTAGACGGATGATCACGGGGCTGTCCCTCTGCTCTAGTGGCTCCCAGGTTGGGACGTAGTGGACACCATTGAAGCTTGTGCCCCTCCTGACCACAATAGGGACAGAGCCCAAGCTGTCTCTGTTGGCGTCGCTCAGCAGCGCGAAGGCATGTGGCCCCTACCTCCATGTGTTCAGGCTCTGTCAACGAAGGAGGGGGAGAGGCGATGGGGTTGCTGACACTCCCAAAGAAGGTTATACAAACGGATCGCCATCGCGATGAGTGTGTCCAATGAGAGTGTGTCGTCTTAGCATGCCAACTCCGTCTGGACCTCTTTGCGCAATCCTCTTCTGAATAAGGTGCGGAGTGCCGGCTCATTCCATCCGCTGGATGCTGTCACTGTACAGAAGGTGAGGGCATACTCCCCAGTGGTCTGGCCCTCCTGCTGTAGTAGGCGCTCACCCCCTCTCTGCCCTCCGATGGATGATTGAAGACTCCTCTGAACAGAGCCATGACCCTCTCATAGGAACCCAGCTCCTCCTTGCCTCTCTCCCAGACGGCCGTAACCCACTCCAATGCTCGCCCGGTCAGCAGGGAAATAACCGTGGCAATCTTGAACCTCTCGGTGGTGGGGGCTCCCATTTGATGAGCGAAATAGAGGGAGCACTGGAGGAGGAAGGCACGGCATTTGGATGGAGTCCCATCATATTTGTCCTAGAGGGACATCACTGACCTGGGCAGACTGTTGAATGGGCTGGGGTGCTGGCTCGACTCACGGTATAGGATCCTCCGCTTGTTGGAGGTGACACCCCTTGAGGAAAATCTAGATGTTGAAGAACGTGGAGGACCTTATCCATAGCCGTCTCCAGTTGGGCCAGATGGTCGTGGTGTTGGCGAAGTAGGTCTCCCTGTTCGCCGACCATCTGGGAAATGCCTTGGCTGGCTGCTGCTTCCATTTTGTGAGGCAGTATTCTGTAACGAAGACGCAGGGAGTCAGGAAGCATGTGCAGTCTGTCAGTTTAATAAGAACGAACATAGAGTGAATACACAAACAAGAATAGCATCTGAACATGAAGTCAGAAACAGTACTGCCTGATGGGTGATGACAACAGAGTGCTAGATAAAGGGGAGTAATCAGTCCAAGTGTGCCTAATGATGAGGCGCAGGTGTGCGTAATGAAGGTTGCTAGGTGTGCGTAATGTTGGGTTGCCAGGACCGGTGGTTAGTAGACCGGCGACGTTGAGCACCGCAGAGGGGGAGCGGGAGTAGACATGACACAGTCAGACCATTTTATTGGTAAGCTGCACGGTAATGTAAACATTTTATTTTTTTGTGATCCAATATGTAATACGGTACATTTATAATAATTTGGTTGTAATCCAGAGAGATTAGATAAAGGATCTAGATCTTCTATGAAGCTGTGCAGGGATCCAAATTGTGGACTTAAAATAAAACATGAGTCGTCAGCGTACAATGAAACCTTTGTTTTTAAGCCGCGGATTTCTAGCTCCTTGATATTATTGTTGGATCTAATTTTAATAGCTAACACTTCAATGGCCATAATAAATAAATATTCTTGACAGTTTAATACTTTCTAAGAAGTATCCATTATTTACTATTTTACTGCAAGTCTTTGACACATGACATGGAGTACAGGGAGTGGATTACCAAAAGAGACTGGTTCCCAGGCAAACTGCCTTCCATTTTTGAAGAAATGTATTTTCATTGTTAGAGTGGCCACTTGACTATCTGGTCAATATAATGGAATACCTGTGGGCACACACGATTACATCATTCATGGGGGATGACATGTTAACTGTTGCCTTGTTTATTTTAACCTCAGCACTCACCCCCTCTAGGTTCTGCAAACTTTAGTCAAGCCAGGTGTTTGTTTACTGCACAGAATAGAATTGAGATGGACTCAATGGAAGCTTTTATGAACACTACACCAAAGTGTAGTGTTCATGTGTAATTTATCTGCATGTTTTGAAACTTGAACAGTAATTTTTATTAACATTTTTCACATGTAACAGATATTGTTTGTTACTTCATTTTACCAGACCTGGTTGATGCTTGATGCTTCCTAGATCCCTTCAGTGAGCTAACCTGTGGTGATTTGTCTACCTGCTCAGGTACAGTGCCTTCAGAAAGTATTCATACCACTTGACTTATTCCACATTTTATTGTGTTACAGCTTGAATTCAAAATGGATTAAATATATATTTTTTCAACCATCTATACACAATACCCCATGATGAAAAAGTGAAAACATGTTTTTAGACATTTTTGCAAATGTATCGAAAATGAAGTTCATAAATATCTAATTTACATAAGTACACACCCCTGAGTGAATACTTTGTAGTAGCACCTTTGGCAGCGATTACAGCTGTGAGCATTCCACACCTAGATTGTGCAACATTTGCCCATTATTCTTTTCAAAATTCTTCAAGCTCTGTAAAATTGATTGTTGATCAATGCTAGACAAACATTTTCAGGTCTTGCCATAGATTTCCAAGCAGAATTAACTCGGCCACGCAGGAACATTCACTGTCTTCTTGGTAAGTAACTCCAGTGTAGATTTGTCCTTGTGTTTAAGGTTATTGTCCTGCTGAAAGGTGAATTCTTCTCCCAGTGTCTGGTGGAAAATAGACTGAACCAGGTTTTCCTCTAGCATTTTGCCTGTGCTTAGCTCCATTCTGTTTATTTTTCTTCCTGAAAAACTCCCCAGTCCTTAATGATTACAAGCATTCCATAACATGTTGCAGCCACTAGTATGCTTGAAAATATGGAGAGTGGTACTAGTGATGTGTTGTATTGGATTTGCCCCAAAATTGCTTTGCCATATTTTCTGCACTATTACTTTAGTGCCTTGTTCCAAACAGGATGCATGTTTTGGAATATTTTTATTCTATACAGGCTTCCTTCTTTTCACTCTGACAATTAGGTTAGTATTGTGGAGTAACTACAATGTTGTTGATCCATCTTCAGTTTTCTCCTATCACAGCCATTAAACTCTGTAACTGTTTTAAAGTCACCGTTAGCCTCATGGTGAAATCCCTGAGCGGATTCCTTCCTCTCTGGAAACTGAGTTAGGAAGGACGCCTGTATCTTTGTAGTGACTGGGTGTATTGATTCACCATCCAAAGCGTAAGTTAATAACATCACCATGCTCAAAGGGATATTCAATGTCTGCTTTTTCTACCAATAACTCCCTGGTCTTTGTGGTTGAATCTGTGTTTGAAATTCACTGCTCAACTGAGGGACCTTACAGATAATTGTATGTGGGGTACAGAGATGAGGTAGTCATTCAAAAATCATGTTAAACACTATTATTACACACAGAGTGAGTCCATGCAACTTATTATGTGACTTGTTCAGCAAATTTTTACTCCTGAACTTATTTAGGCTTGCCGTAACAAAGGGGTTGAATACTTATTGACTCCAGACATTTCATTTTCATTTTTTATTATTTTGTACATATTTTGAAAAACATGATTCCACTTTTACGTTATGGGGTATAGTGTGTAAGCCAGTCACAAAACATCTCAATTTAATCCACTTTAAATTCAGGCTGTAAATGTGGAAAAAGTCAAGCGGTGTGAATACTCTCTGAAGGGACTGTAGCAAGGCTACTCCAATAGCAGGGTCCATTTCCTCAGACAGACCACCCTCTCTCTCACACAGTCCCTCTCACTCCTGTCCTGCTCTGACCATACTGGTGGTCATCTGGTTATGATCAAGGTTTTGAGTTTAGGACCACATTTTTGGAAAATGTAACAGTGTGTCTCAGCCTCAAACCAATATACCCAATACAAATTGAAACAAGTAACATCCACATACCAGGGATCAGAGGAGGCTGATCTGGATGGTAATTTCAGTTGTCAGTGTTTTCATCTATTAGCATCGTATATTGTAGAACTAAATCAAATCAAGTTTTATTAGTCACATGCGCCGACTACAACAGGTGTAGACCTGTCATTACAGTGAAATGCTTACTTACGAGCCCCTAACCAACAGTGCAGTTTCAAAAAAGTATGGATAAGAATAAGAGATAAAAGTAACAAGTAATTAAAGAGCAGCAGTAAAAAAATAACATTCACAGGGGGGTGCCGGTACAGAGTCAATGTGCGGGGGGCACCGGTTAGTTGAGGTAGTATGTACATGTAGGTAGAGTTATTAAAGTGACTATGCATAGATGACCACAGAGTGGCAGTGGTGTGGAGAGGGGGGGGGGACAATGCAAATAGTCTGGATAACCATTTGACTAGATGTTCAGGAGTCTTATGGCTTGGGGGTAGAAGCTCTTTAGAAGCCTCTTGGACCTAGACTTGGTGCTCTGGAACCGCTTTACGTGCGGTAGCAGAGAGAACAGGGTGGCTGGGTGGCTGGAGTCTTTGACAATTTTTAGGGCCTTCCTCTGACACCGTCTGGTATAGAGGTCCTGGATGGCAGGAAGCTTGGCCCCAGTTATCTTACTGGGCCGTTAGCACTACCCTCTGTAAGGGCCTTGCGTTCGGAGGCTGAGCAGTTGCCATACCAGGCAGTGATGCAACCAGTCAGGATGCTCTCAATGGTGCAGCTGTAGAACCTTTTAAGGATCTGAGGACCCATGCCAAATTTTTTCAGTCTCTTGAGGGGGAATAGGTTTTGTCGTGCCTGCTTCACGACTGTCTTGGTGTGCTTGGATCATGTTAGTTTATTGGTGATGTGGACACCAAGCAACTTGAAGCTCTGAACCTGCTCCATTACAGCCCCGTCGATAAGAATGGGGATGTGCTTGGTCCTCTTTTTCCTGTAGTCCACAATCATCTCCTTTGTCTTGACCACATTGAGGGAGAGGTTGTTGCTGACCTCCTCCCTATAGGCTGTTTCGTTGTTGTCGGTGAATAGGCCTACCACTGTTGTGTCATCGGCAAATTTAATGATGGTGTTGGAGTCGTGCCTGGCCGTGCAGTCATGAGTGAACAGGGAGTACAGGAGGGGACTTCGCACGCACCCCTGAGGGGCCCCTGTGTTGAGGATCAGCGTGGCAGATGTGTTGTTACCTACCCTTACCACCTGGAGGCGGCCCGTCAGGAAGTCCAGGATCCAGTTGCAGAGGAAGGTGTTTAGTCCTAGGGTCCTTAGCTTATTGATAAGCTTTGAGGGCACTATGGTGTTGAACGCTGAGCTGTAGTCAATGAATAGCATTCTCACATAGGTGTTCCTTTTGTCCAGGTGGGAAAGGGGTGCTACGGGTCGGTAGTCATTTAGGCAGGTTACCTTAGTGTTCTTGGGCACAGGCACTATGGTGGTCTGCTTAAAACATGTTGGCATTGGCACACACCATACTCTAACAACTGAGCCACAGGGAAGGCTGTACGACTTGATCTTAGTCCTGTATTGATGCTTTGCCTGATTGATGGTTCGTCGGAGGGCATAGCGGGATTTCTTATAAGCTTCCGGGTTAGAGTCCCGCTCCTTGAAAGTGGCAGCTCTAGCCTTTAGCTCAGTGCGGATGCTGCCTGTAATCCATGGCTTCTGGTTGAGGTATATACGTGCTGTCACTGTGGGGACGACGTCATCGATGCACTTATTGATAAAGCCAATGATTGATGTGGTGTACTACTCAATGCCATCGGAGGAATCCCGGAACATATTCCAGTCTATGCTAGCAAAATAGTCCTGTAGCTTAGCATCTGCTTCATCTGACCACTTTTTTATTGATCTAGTCACTGGTGCTTCCTGCTTTAATTTTTGCTTGTAAGCAGGAATCAGGAGGATGGAATTATAGTCAGATTTTCCAAATGGAGGGCAAGGGAGAGCTTTGTATGCGTCTCTGTGTGTGGAGTATAGATGGTCCTGAGTTCTTTTCCCTCTGGTTGCACATTTAAGATGCTGATAGAAATGTGGTAAAACTGATTTAAGTTTCCCTGCATTAAAGTCCCTACTACTAGGAGCGCCACCTCTGGGTGAACGTTTTCTTGTTTCCTTATGGTGGAATACAGCTTATTCAATGCTATCTTTGTGCCAACTGATGTGGTATGTAAACAGCTATGAAGAATACAGATGATAACTCTCTCAGTAGGTAGTGTGGTCTACATCTTATCATTATATACTCAACCTCAGGCGAGCAATAGCTCGAGACTTCCTTAGATATAGTGCACCAGCTGTTATTTACAAAAATACATAGTCTGCTGCCCCTTGTCTTACCAGACGCCGCTGTTCTATCCTGCCGGTACATCGTATAACCAGCCAGCTGTATGTTGATATTGTCGTCATTCAGCCACTACTCCGTGAAGCATAAGATATTACAGTTTTAATGTCCTATTGGTAGTTTAATCTTCCCCGTAACTCGTCGATTTTATTGTCCAAAGATTGCACGTTTGCTAGCAGAATTGAGGGAAGTGGGGGTTTATTCGATTGCCTTCGAATTCTCCCGCTCTCTGGCCTCTCTTTCTCCGCCTCATCTTCACGCAGATCACGGTTGTCGGGGCCTGTTCCCGAGGAAGCCGTATATCCGCCGCCTCGGGCTCGTCAGAGTCGTGAAAGAAGAATAAGGATTCTGCTAGTCTGTGGTGAGTAATCGCAGTCCTGATGTCTAGATGTTATTTTCGGTCATAAGAGACGGTAGCAGCAACATTATGTACAAAATGAGTAAAAAAATAAGTTTAAAACAACGCAGATAAACAAACAAAAAAATACAATCGGTTGGGGGCACATAAACATACCTACTGTACCGGTGGCATAATGCCTGGAATAATGGTCTGGTGATTGGAAAGTTGGTATTTTAATTTCCTTTGGGGTATCTGGGCTCCCGAGTGGTGCAGCGGTCTAAGGGGACTGCATCTCAGTGCTAGAGGTGTCACTACAGATACCCTGCTTCAAATCCAGGCTGTATCACAACTGGCTGTGATTGAGAGTCCCATAGGGCGGTGCACAATTGGTCCAGGTTTGGCTGGTGTAGGCTGTCATTGTAAATAAGAATTTGTTCTTAACTGACTTGCCTAGTTAAATAAAGGTTAAAAAGAAAAACATGTTTTATTCTGTTCTTTTTTGGTCTGGGAATAAACAGTTGTTAAATGTACCATGGCTCTACATTTTCACAAATATTGCCTGCTGCTATTCCCTGACAAGTTGCACCAGAGATGGGCTTTGGTTGTACTACATTTGAAACTATCTGTTACTTTGGGATTTGATAGAGTTTAAAAAATGCAATTTATTTGTTTTTAGAGGCAGAACAAATCCTTCATAGCAAGTTTTGGCAGTAAGACATTCAGCATACTCAAGTACCCAAGGGACTCATGCCAGGTTCTGTTTTCTGACCCCTGTGAAATAAGGTAGAATTGGTTTGTATCATATACTGTAGCTCAATTTCAACATTCTTTGATGTCATGTCAGAAGAAAGACATATTATTATTATTAAGCCAATCAACATGTGATCTCCATGGCTCCTCATGTCTGCATTGTACATGTCTCAGGTCCAGTGTTTGGGTTTGATTTCCACCCAGAGTCCTCCAGGTTTCAGAGTTTATACTTTAAGACTGATCACATTATGTGTTGGCAAGAACAACCATGTGGACCAGCGCCCGAGGAATCAAGATGAAATTAAACAGCAAACTAGTCAATAAAACCTTCCCATGGACATGTTCAAATGGTCGCCCTGCGTTGATGTAGACCTCATGTGTATGAGATTTAAGCTTCAGGTTTAATCCACGTCAGAGACATGTTGAACTTCCCACAGAGGATAGTGGATAATAAACATCTGGGCCCAGATTCACAAAACACTTGTTACTCAAAAACGTAAGAAGAATAAAAAAGAAGAAGTTCATAACAAAGTGTGTATGTGCAATTCCTCATCAATATCTTAAGATTTAATCATTTTCTTACGAACTTCTCAAATATGTTCTTACGAATCTTCTTAGGATGTTTTTTGCTAGTCAACTGATTTAGCTAGCTATCTAGCTAGCAATGGCAATCATGTTAGCATATTTCCTACAGAGATTACTGTTCTAAAACATGTTCTTGGGTTTAAAAAAATCAACACTGAAACTTTCAGATTAACTTGTGAGTGAATTAAACATGTTCAATTGCTTTCATGAGCTTAGTCTCTCACTGCCCTGAGTTTAAGAAAAAGGTTAAGCTATCTTGGAATTAAGAACAAATCCCAAAACTTTATTTTCAAGAATCACATTTCTTCTTAAATGTTTGCTTAAGGAGAAACATAAGACATAGCGCAAGTACATTTCCAAGAACGTTTTGGAAGAATAGCAACTTTGCTTAACTTTCTTCATAAGTCTATAGTTAGGGGAAAAATTGCAGTTAAGAAGACATTTCTTCTTAAGAAGGTTTTATGAATCTGGGCCCTGGACTTTACCTGAAATACTGTTCTCACAATCTTCTCTAATGTTGCTGTAATCACAACTGAGTTCTACAGTAAGTGGAGGACATGTGTGAAGTGTGATCATGCTATGATGGATATTATGGATATTTCTCCATCTCCATGATATGGCTGATAGTGAAGGTTGAATCATAGTCAGAGCAACATTCTGTTGCTTAGCAGTGGAATGGGTGTGGTAATGTCATTGACAGTTGGCACCCTTCACTGATAAAATCAATATGTGTCTTACAATAAATAAATACACATTATTTTGAAAGAATATATGTGAAATAATTTGCACATAAGAAGGGTCCAGGAAATCTGGTCACAATGCAGACACAGTGGATGGATAACAGACACATTTCTGGAAATGTGGACACAATCAGAATGTAGACAAGATCAGGACAAAGGACCCATGTTAGCACCAGGTATAAACAGGGCTTAAGTTACATTCAAAGACAAGGTAGTCAGTGAATTTAGCCACACACATTGTACACTGAGTATACCAAACATTAGGAACACCTTCCTAACATTGAGTTGCACACCCCCTTTTGCCCTCAGAACAGCCTCAATTCGTCGGGGCATGGACTCTACAAGGTGTCGAAAGTGTTCCACAGGGATGCTAGCCCATGTTGACTCCAATGCTTCCCACAGTTGTGTCAAGTTGGCTGGATGTCCTTTGGGTTGTGGACCATTCTTTATACACATGGGAAACTGTTGTGTGAAAAACCCAGCAGAGTTGCAGTTCTTGACACTAAAACCAGTGCACCCGGCACTTACTACCATACACCGTTCAAAAGCACTTAAATATTTTGTCTTTCCCATTCACCCTCTCAATGGCACAAATACACAATACATGTCTCAATTGTCTCAAAGTTTAAAAATAATTATTTAATCTAGTTTGAAAAGCGCCATTTACTCCACATGGGCTAGCCCACTAGCAATTCGAGTTCCAACCAATGAGCCCCTTGCCATTTGAGTGAAAGCTAGCAAGATGCACACACGGCAGAGCGAGAGAATCTGCACATATGTGAAGTAGTACACCATTTTTGGGGACCACTTTTGGCTCATGAGCACTACTTTAACTCCTGGCTAAAAAGTATGCAAAAGTACTGGAGAATCTCTTTAAGTGAGAAAGATCTAAACTAATAAACTGGATCAGCCTACTCATTGGAAAGGGGGATACCTAGTCAGTTGTACAACTGAATGCCTTAAACTGAAATGTGTCTTCCGCATTTAACCCAACCCCTCTGAATCAGAGAGGTGCGGGGGGCTCCCTTAACCGACATCTTCAGTGCCCGGGGAACAGTGGGTTAACTGCCTTGCTCAGGGGCAGAGTGACATATTTTTACCTTGTCAGCTCGGGATTAGATCGGGGAACGCTAGGCTACCTGCCGCCCCATGTTCACTACACATTCTCTTTCGAGGACTTGTATAGCGTTGAATGGATTTTGGAAGGTTTAGGTCAAATTGGACATGTACTGCATGGTATTTAGTTATGGTGCTTCTTTTGACATGTTTATGTTGAGTCCATGACCAAATGTGGGTTTATTTTGGCACCCCCTTTTGACACCCCCTTTTGTTCTCGTTCTCAAGAATTTGCACTACAATCAAAGATATCAGTCTGATCTACTGCTTAGTGTGATAGGGTGACACCACCAACGTGTTTCCATTATATGAAATACAATTCAGGGGTTACGAGGGGGACTATAGAACCCATTTTGGTCAAATGTGAGAATGTCCATTATGGAGAGCGATTTTAGTTCTTTAACCATAAACATCTCAAGCTAAATCATAATTGTCTGTTGGTGAATGGAACCATACAAGTGTGCTGCTCTAGAAATGTATAATTGGCATTCAAATTGTCTCAATATATGCCTTTAAGCAGACACTTCTATCCAAAGCGACCTACATATGCAGGATCTTAATTTGATCACTCTGTTGCAGGATAACTTTCCTGCAATGGGAATTGTATTTGGGGTTTAAAAAGGCTTCTGAAGTTTCCAATTTTCACTTTGAAATTTCAGACTTGATTTCCCCTTTTTAAACCCCTACAAAAATGTTTATTAATTATATTCCAAATGTCCTATTGCTGCAGGATTATTTTCCTGCTGTAGCAAACTGAAATTAAGATCCTACATATATATATATAATCATGCATGCACACTTTTTGTATGTATAGGCGGCCCCAGGAATCAAACCCACTCTCCTGGCATGGCAAGAGCCATGCCCTACCAACTAAGCTACAGAGGACCACTCAGTTTTTAGTCAGTATCACATAACTGTCTGATACCATGCATGCAGCCCTCAGGTTTGAGCTGGCTCCAGAGGGCATAATATAAATAATCTAGAAATAACATTGAACATGTCTTGTATATTTTGTGTGTTCCTGTGTGGCTCAGTTGGTAGAGCATGGCGCTTGCAATGCCAGGGTTTTGTTCGATTACCACGGGGGACCAGTACAAAAAGGAAAAGCATGAAAACGTATGCACTCACTACTGTAAGTCTCTGAAACATAATTGCAGTGGACAAGTCCAATGACATAGGTACAGAATCATTCTTCTACTGTGTCTTATTGTGATTGCCACAGTGTGTTATTGTGATGGCCTTCATTCCATTTAAGTGTATATAATAGGCATTTTTACACTGACAGAATATACCACCATAGAGAAGGCGCAGTAGCATTATACAGGTATGTTGCTGTGTAAATTAAAAAAATACTGGAACTTTGGCAACTAATAAGTACTGTTTTACCTCAATTAGCCACAAAATCCCTAGTTTGAAAGCCATTGGGGTTTTTTTGGAAGCTGTGTGGCGGCATTTTTTCCCCCACATGGGCCAGCCCCCTAGAAATTCACGTTTCAGCCAATGAGCTTCAGCCCGTCGCCAGAGAGAGCGAGAGCAATGACGTGGTGCACAAATCTGCACATTTGTGGCATAGTACGCCTTTTGGCTCGTGAGTGCGACTTTCAGAACTACAACAAATTAGTAATTACAGTGGCATTATTACAGCTTTAATGGCAGATCAGCAGTGTAAATATGACCTAAAACAATTACAATATTGTTTATGGACAATTCATAAGCCATTTGTCATTCTTGCTTGTAACATACATCAGTGTAGGAGTGATAACACATTCCCAAGTTTGATGGATATCCATGTGACTGATGGATGTTCATGTGACAAACTTGATTGGTGACATTTTCATGTTAAGTTGATCATGACAATGCCTGACATGACAATTACCTCCCAAACTGTACGGGCTAAGCCAGGTGGCATCTGACATGGTTTGTCTGAGTATGATAAGTACTTACAGAGCTCTACTTGGACAGTAAAGGGTCTCCTGAGAGAACAGAGTGCATTTGGAGGTGGAGGAACATTGCTGTTTGTTTCGTTCCCCCTCAGGTTTCTCATCGAGGGCTTTGGTGGTCTGATAATGAGGACAACTGAAATCTGGCCTCCTGAGACTGGCTTCAGTAGACTCCCTTGAACTCAGGCAGGGCAGCAGTAGAACCTAGCAGCACTAGACTCCCTGGAACTCAGGCAGGGCAGCAGTAGAACCTAGAAGCACTAGTCCTACTTTTCACTTCTTATGAGCCTTATTGCTGCCTGAGGGGCTCAGTCATAACTCAGCTAACCCTACATGTGATTAAACCACCTAAGACATGATCTATCCAATATTCCAAATATGACGTGTTTTCTCACTGGCTAAGAGGGGTATTTTTGTATAGTAATTAAGAATCCATGTCTTGAGGCATGAAATATGTGTCAATTATTCTATTGTTAGTGTACCTGGTTGCGTAACACTATCTGGTATCTGCCCTGCCTGCTAGAAGCCAACTACAGCACACAGTATTAGAACTCATGAGAAACAGCACTTGCATACAAATTCCCTACACCTACATTAGTGTTTATTCCGATTCACCTTTCCACTGGATATCATTACTATTTCACTTTGACCCTCATCAGCTTATAAACGGTAACTAACAGCATTCTTTTCATTTCCTCCTTCTAGATTATCCTTCCTTCCCAACCGAAGCCACAGTGAACAGCAGAAAGATTTTATCCAATGAGGTAGGATCTCAGGACTCCATGGGTGGACTATAGCCCAGAGAGATAATGGTGTTAACCTGCTCGTCTCACACAAGTTGAACAAGTGAAATACAGTAGGTCTTAATGGGGACGTATGGTCACGACATTGAGATTCTGAGCTGAAGGACTTGAGAGGACTGCAGTCTGATTATTGAATTAGCAGATCAAGGTTTATGGAATTTGATGCAAAAAAGAAAAAGCACTGTCTAGTCGAGCCCCTCCCCCAAGTGAAGACTCAGACAATGACGATACAGGAAGAGATCAAATGCTAGTGTGCCTGTGGAATGACTTCAGCATTGTGCCAAGATTGATGTTCCAAGAGTCCCTATGAAGTTAAAAGCTATTGTCCATGTAATCAGTTGGCCAAGCAGTTTTGTGGACTGGGGTCTCTCCCATTCCTGCTAGTGACCTGTGTGTTAAGGACAACTACGTTTAAATATGTCAATCAACTTAGCATTACATTATCTTTTGACATATATTTCATGTATGTATGTATGTATGTATAGGTATATAGGTTTTGCATAGTTTGGATGTACCAAATGTAACTATCATGTAATGTGCCAAGAATTTGGCAACTAAAAATGTGCTTCTGAATGTCTAAACAAATTCTTTCCCACTGGATCAGGGTATTATTCAAACTCATTGCGGTCTGTTTAATCTAGCCTTAGATTTGTAATCAAGCAGCCTAGACAACGTGACGGGCTTCAATGGAGACAGTTGAATAGCAAACAGCTTTAATTGTGTAATACTGTGTTGCCTTGAAAGCATTTAAACGTTCTTGACCATTATGCCATTGTTTGAGTGAGGCAATTATACAGCCAAAACCCTCTTCTCCCTGTTCATAAATGACTAACTTGATTATCCATGACAATTACATGGTTTCTACAATCCCACTCATCAGTTAACGGCAAAGGAGTGTTTTAGCTCAAGGTCAATGAAACAATCTAGGATTGATGGAGCAGAAGAGGAATATAATTCATTCTCTATAACCATTCAAGTTTACAGGGTCTGGATCAATCTCAGGACTTTGGCTCTAAATCAATTTTCCCTATCATGAATAAAGCCAAACTCTCCCGTGCCATCTTTTCATGTGTATTAAGCTATACTGTAGATAAAAGTTCAAACACTGCCCTGTAGCTCAGTTGATAGAGCATGGTGCTTGTAATGCCAAGGTTGTGGAGTTCAAATCCCGCGTGGGACCAGTATGAAAATGCATGCCCTACTATAAGTCAAAGACAGGTGACATATTTATTAATAGGTATACAAGAAACAGTAAAATTCACATGTCGACATAAAGACAAAACACATTGCCAAGACTGTGTGCAGAAGAAACAAATGAGAAGTAGCTTAACAAGAAAGCAATATTTACAAACAGAAATGCATTAAAAAAATGTTTTTAAAAGAGTAGCATGTCGATCTGCTAGGTCTGTATCAAAACAGGATGCTTCCTCTGGTGTTACCTGGTCATTTATTAAAAAGTAAAGTAAAACCTTTAAAATGAATATTAAAGTACTTCATGTCTAACATCTAAGGGGCTCTACCTTTAAAAAAGTATCAAACTCGTGCAATATCTGCCCTGGACAGCAGAATATTAATCACAGGAAAACATGGATTTCTGACAGTTTCATCCACACCTTTACTATTGCAACACGTTGCAAATTCTACTAAGAGTCCCTTTTGACCTATCCACTTCCATGCAGGTTGTATAAAAGTAGTATTACTATACTTAAATACAATTTGTTAGATTTCAAAGTAACAGCAACACCAATTAGCTCAAATTAGTTGCATCAAGACATCAAAGAATTGTCTGTTGAAGCTTGCGTTACCCGAAATGTTCACTGACCATTACAAAACACTGGCCGTATAGCCAGGAGAAGAGTGCCAAGTGGACAGAACACAACCTCTGAGGAGTGAACTGTGCATGCACCTCTTAAAACGTGGGGTCCTTTTCTGTGGAATTGAAAACTGAGTCACTTGTCTTCTTGAACAGCGCACTCTGGAGGGAATGAAAGACATATTTCAGTAACTGATATCATAACCTCCCCCCCAAAAAAGCACTGTTGGAGTATAAAGTGAGAAAAAAAAAACTTAGGTCAACATTTCATTTACAGTGGATTTGGAAAGTATTCAGACCCCTTGACTTTTTCCACATTTTGTTACGTTACAGCCTTATTCTAAAATCCATTTAAAAAAAAGTTTCTTCCATCGCATCAATCTACACACGAAACCCCATAATGACAAAGAAAACAGATTTCAATATTTTTGCAAGTCTACAACAACAAAAATACAGAAATATCACATTTATAGAAGTAGTCAAACCCTTCAGTCAGTACTTTGTTGAAGCACCTTTGGCAGCAATTACAGCCTTGAGTATGACGCTACAAGCTTGGCACATCTGTATTTGGGCAGTTTCTCCCATTCTTCTCTGCAGATCCTCTCAAGCTCTGTCAGGTTGGATGGGGAGCATCACTGCACAGCTATTTTCAGGTCTCTCCAGAGATGGTTGATTGGGTTCAAGTCCAGGCTCTGGCTGGGCCACTCAAGGACATTCAGAGACTTTATATTTAGCAGACGCTCTGATCCAGAGCTTACAAGAGCAATTAGGGTTGAGTGCCTTGCTCAAGGGCAAGTCGTCAAATTTCACCTAGTCAGCTCGGGGATTCGAACCAGCAACTTCTCGGTTACTGGCCCAGCCTAGACTTCGAGACTTGTCCCGATGCCACTCCTGCGTTGTCTTGGCTGTGTGCTTACGGCCGTTGTCCTGTTGGAAGGTGAACCTTTTCCCCAGTCTGAGGTCCTGAGTGCTCTGTAGCAGGTTTTCATCAAGGATCTCTCTGTACTTTGCTCCGTTCATTTTCCCCTCGATCCTGACTAGCCCCTGCCGCTGAAAAACTTGCCCACAGCATGATGCTCCCACCACCATGCTTCACCGTAGGGATGGTGCCAGGTTTCCTCCAGACGTGAAGCTTGGCATTCAGGCCAAAGAGTTCAATCTTGGTTTCATCAGATCAGAGAATCTTGTTTCTCATGGACAGTGTCTTTAGGTGCCTTTTGGCAAACTTCATGTGGGCTGGGATGTGCCTTTTACTGAGGAGTGGCTTCCATCTGGCCACTCTATCATAAAGGCCTGATTGGTGGAGTGCTGCAGAAATGGTTGTCCTTCTGGAAGGTTCTCCCATCTCCATAGAGGAACTGGAGCTCTGTCAGAGTGACCAACGGGTTCTTGGTCACCTCCCTGATCAAGGCCCTTCTCCCCTGATTGCTCAGTTTGGCCAGGCTGCCAGCTCTGGGAGGAGTCTTGGTGGTTCCAAACTTCTTCCACTTAAGAATGATGGCGGCCACTGTGTTCTTGGGGACCTTCAATGCTGCAGAAATGTTTTGGTACCCTTCTCCAGATCTGCACTTCAACACAATCCAGTCTCGGAGCTTTACGGACAATTCCTTTGACCTCATGGCATGGTTTTCGCTCTGACATGCACTGTCAACTGTGGGACCTTATACAGACCGGTGTGTTTTTCCAAATCAATTGCATATACCACAGGTGGACAATTTTAGAATAAGGCTGTAACGTATCAAAATGTGGAAAAAAGTCAAGGGGTCTGAATACTTTCCGAATGCACTGTAAATGTATGTGTCCAGATGATTGAAGTACACAGTGACACAGTCTTAAGGATGGTCTTACAGTGAAGTCCGAATATAGTTTAAAAGGCTGGTTTAACAATATATAAATTGCAGGAAATTTGCTTTAAAACGAACATTTTCTCTCCACCCCATGACAAAATGTGTAGAATTGCAGGAAATGTGATTTATAAGAGCAAAATGTATCTGCAGACATGAGGGTTGTAGAGTTTAGTTTAAAAGGTTAGTCTTACAGTGAAGTTAGAGTATAGCTTAAAAGGCGCAACTAACAATATATGATGATCTATGAGAATGTATGAATTGCTTTTGTTTTGTAAAGTGCCATGTTTATTGAATTTATTTAATTGGTTGACTATAGAGCTGAGAGAAATCTATTAAAATATTTGTAAAAAAACAACAAATGAACAGCTAGTCTTAAAGTCAAAGTATAGTTTAAAAGGCTGGTCTCACAGCGAAGTCAGAGTAGCTGATTTCAACAGGCTGTTTCCTCTCTGTACTGTTGCACTCCAGCAGGGGCGTTCTCTGACTGCTGCTGCTCTCCAGGGGCCTCATTTTCTGCACAGCCAATGAGAGGACACAAACAAACACGGCACATCAGAGTCAACAAACTGAACATGCAGCACACTTCCTTCTCTGCTTACCTATCGAATCCACCTGAAGTATTATATTTCTACATCTCTTTAATAGAATTATTAACTTGGAAAGAGATTTAGATTCTAAAGACGAGTTTTGATTTTGCTGTCAATACTGTGTCTTTCATAAGCTAGGTAGACTGTGGAAAGTGGCTTACTGCTCGAATAGGCAAAATTCTATAACAGCAATCACCTAGTGGTTGTCTTAATAGTCATCGCGCTATATAAATGGAAGATGTTCACAATCCAAGTTGGATATAAGTGGGCAAGCACAAGAACCAACGATGGTCCACAGTTTGGAGTGAGTGCTGGGTGTGTACCTGCATCTGAACCTGGGAGAGAGGCTTGCTGCTGGGCACACTTATGAAGGTGCTGGATGACCGCACCCTGGTAAGCTGGCTAGGAGTCTTCTGAAAGAAGGGCTATGTGGGTCAAGGTCATGTAAGACTAGTGACACATTTCTTACATTTTCTACCCATGTAAGGTACTTAATGAGAGATTCTTACATTACGCAATTATATCAAAGTAAGTGTTACCACAGTGTTACCACAATAATAAATAAACTAGTCTCATAAGGACCACTGTAAGTGCTAGTTACTGTACCTTCTACAGCTACATATCTGGATATTATCTTTTGACAAAAATCACAATATTATGTTTGCGCTAGTCAGCTGTCCCTGTACCAAAACTCCAGTATTTTTCCTTCATAGCTTGTTCGGACCCTGGCAATTCCCAGCCCTAGTACCTTTCTGATCTTGTTGGGGGTGGGGCCGTTTATCCCTCCATGGGCTCTCTTAGTGGGAGTTTTGAATGGAGTCGTCATCTCCCCCTTCTTTGATGTCTGCAACTTCAACACAGAGACAAACAAAGCCTCAGTCACAGACCAGTCAGTAACAAACAATCATTGCCCCAGAATGGTCAACTCCCCATTTCTCAGCATTGCCATTCGGCAGTTACACATGTTGACCACAATACTCTGTACAAGTATATTTTAATCTAAGTTCAGCACAGTAAGTTTTAGAATTGGCCTTTTGCACATGGGAACCGAGAGATATGGCTTTATGATAGTTTGTGATGAAAACCAGTCACCTTGTAAGAGAGATTTACACAGGTATCAAAACGTTATGCCAGAGTAAGCCTAGACGAAACACAGCCCTTCATTTAAGTGTTTCTAAAATCCCCTATGGGAAAAATGCATGGTGGAAAAACAATTGGAACCAATTCCCTGTTTGACTGCTAGGGTTTATGGGGATTATGACTCATACTGTGGTAATCTATGGGTGAGAATTAGGAGGGGCTGGACTTACGGCGGCACGTTCACTTTTCTCCTTGCCCCTCTGCTGCTTGTACTCCTCCCATTGGCTGGAGATGTAGGTCATGACTCTCTGGCCCTGAACCAGGAAGGCAGAACCCTGGTCCTTCTCCCAGGCTTCAACCCCCTTCTTCAGCTCTTCCTCCAACTGGTCACATCACATAACAGGGAGAAACAACGTCACTTTTCCTATGTAAAAAGCCTTTACACACACACACACACACACACACACACACACACACACACTTACACTGCATTTGGAAATTCAGACCCCTTGACCTTTTCCTTATTTTTTTTTTGCATTACAGCTGTATTCTAAAATGGATTAAATAGTTCCCCCCTCCCCCCCTCATAAAATCTACACACAATACCCCATAATTAGGGATGCACGATATATCGGTGAACATATCGGAATCGGACCATATTAGCTAAAAATGCCAACATCGGTATCGGCTGATGTTTAGTTTAACGGTGATGTGCAAAACCGATGTCAAAGCTGACGTGCATACCTAAATAACGTAGATACATGCCATAATCACGCCTCGTAAAATTTGGCGCTACATGTGCAACACAGCATTCACAACCTAGCCCACAATGTCTGAGGTG